>NC_047505.1:22408180-22708180 GCF_902827115.2 Pseudochaenichthys georgianus | reverse complement strand
ACACACACACACACACACACACACACACACACACACACACATTTGTCTTACACTTCTTACGACCCCCACTGGCACTCAATATAAACCGTAACCTAAACCCCTGTATTTTCCTAATTCCACATTTTAATCCCCATCCTAACCTTAATATTAATCCTTACAGTTGTCAGGTTACTTTCCATTTTCCAGCCTTAAATCAAGACTTTATATTTGTCACTTGTGTGACTGTGAGGTTCCTTTGTATCCATCATTTTTATCCACTTATCCTTTTTAGGGCAAAAGGTGGGGTAAACTAAGGGTTCATTTACTGTGGTGTAATGCTTATCGCTGTGCTAATGCGTCAGTCTTACTTTAATCTTTTTAATTCAGAACTAACTTTTCTGAATACAAATATTGTAATTAAACAGAGATGAAATTACAACAATAAGCTAAAATCATTTGAAATTAGACCAAAGTGGATCTTGTTTCTATAACTAATATTTTCATTGAAACAAATGGAGAGTATTCTGTCTTTCGAAACATTTCTGAATTATACCTTTAAAGGACAGATGGGCCATTTTTATTTGTGGCACGTGGAAGTGAGAAAAACAACTTTTATTTCAGGGCTATACAAAAAATACATTGCCAATTTTAGAACATTTTCCTATTACAAAATAAATAAATCCAACTTTAAGACCATAATGAAGCATCTTCATAAAACAGAAACACTGAGTCATATGGAAACTAAAGTCATGTAATCAAGGTAACATTAAGTATGCCTTCAAGTTTACTAATCACCTCTCGTCAATCCTGTAAAGACCTACAGTACTCCCAACTAGTGGATATACTCTTTTATACATTCATAGGTTTTTTTCACTTCTATTATCTTTACAGAACAAGTTACAAAACCCTGCAAAAAGCAAGAATAATCAAGATAAGGGTCCTGGTGATTTTAGTACTGTAGGAATGATCAGGCCCTGCAGAGACACGGGGTTTTTTCTGCAGAACTGTCCACTGCCACACTTCAAATGGCTTGAGGACAATATTTCTTGCAGATCTGTAATCAGAATACAACATTATGACAAGTTAACTACATTTAGAAATCACTGAAAATATTCGAGAACTACCGAACAGTGTTAAAATCTTCTTTATGTTGCTTTATTCCTCAGATTCTGTCTTTGTTTGGTATCACACTTACAGTAAATGTTACTGTTGTTGACATTTTTTCTCTCTTACCTTAACGCATGGTTGCCTTGAAATCCTGCACACCATGAAAAGAAACGTCTTCTTCACGCTCCCCACAACAATGCAGTGACTCACCTCACATTTATGAAGCCTACATTCACACAGATAGTACTACAGCCCCACGCTACTTATGAAACTCTGCCTGTTTCTCTTAGGCTCTGCTGATCTGTATACTTCGTATGATTCGGAGCTTTACGAATCATTAAACATTTGTAACACAACCGGCGTTCTTATGTTCAAAATGGAGGAGAGGAGCTGTGCTGCGAGGAGCCGCTGGATCCTGATCGAGCCTCTATGCTAGGGATGGGTTTTCTGCTGTGGACCACACTGCCTGTTACCATGACAACAAACTGAAATTTCCCTTCACACACCTCACCAAGTGCTTTTCAACACTGAAACAATCCTCACTCCCTAAGTTACCACCCGCCTCTCTGCCTCCTCGTGAGTTTGAGGAATACATTTCAATTGATCTCCTGCAGACGAGCAGAGCGAGAACGATCACATGACTAATTCAGATGTCAGTGAGATCACCGACTCGATTCTTTTCTCTTCTCAAGCGGTATCAATTTGAGATCGAGCTACTCTGACTAAATGGCGATGACTTAGCCGCACAATCTGCAACAGGATGAATTGAGCTGTTGTTCCCGAATGTATCGGAGCGACGATGTGCTCAGCTGTGACCCAGCTGTGCGACCACTTCGGTCCATCATGCATCACGGTCTGAGAGAGCAGTGACAGGGAAGCGCTCCATCTGGCCCGCAGCGGAAGGATGAAGGAGTCGGAAAAGGACACACTAAATATCCTGTTTGGTCTCGTTCACCACGAGCAGAGAAAACACTTTTTTTGGGTCTCCATACAGAAATAGACTCTCCTCCACCTTGGAGAGGGAGCAGCAAGGATACACTTACATTACATTACATTGCATTTAGCTGACGCTTTTATCCAAAGCGACTTACAATAAGTGCATTCGACCAGGAAGACACAACCTTGAAGAAAACAGAATCATATAAGTACATCAGGTTTCATAGAGCCAAGCATTTCAAGTGCTGCTCAACTGGCTTTAGATAAGCCAGTCCTTTATTAGTATATAAGTGCTCTGTTAGCAGTTCTTTGTTAGTAATTCTATCGCTCGAGGTGGAGTCGAAAGAGATGAGTTTTCAGTCTGCGCCGGAAGGTGTGTAAGCTTTCTGCTGTCCTGATGTCAATGGGGAGCTCATTCCACCATTTTGGAGCCAGGATAGCAAACCCACGTGTTTTTGCTGATGGGAACTTGGGTCCCCCTCGCAGCGAGCCGTTTGGTTGATGCAGAGCGAAGTGCACGTGCTGGGGTGTACGGTTTAACCATGTCCTGGATGTAGGAAGGGCCAGATCCATTCGCAGCATGGTACGCAAGTACCAGTGTCTTGAAGTGGATTCTAGCAGTTACCGGAAGCCAGTGGAGGGAGCGGAGGAGCGGCGTGGGGTGGGAAAATGTAGGAAGGTTGAAGACCAGACGAGCCGCTGCATTCTGGATGAGCTGCAGAGGTCGGATGGCACATGCAGGTAGACCAGCCAGGAGGGAGTTGCAGTAGTCTAGGCGTGAGATGACGAGAGCCTGGACCAGAACCTGCGTGGCTTTCTGGGTCAGCTGGGGACGTATCCTCCTGATGTTGTAAAGCGTGTATCTGCAGCAACGGGTTGTAGCAGCGATGTTTGCAGGGAAGGACAGGTTGTTATCTAGGGTCACACCTAGATTCCTTGCAGTCTGGGTCGGGGAAACAACAGAGGTGCCGATGTTGATAGTTAGGTCAAGAGTGGGACAATCTTTTCCCGGAAGGAAAAGCAGTTCAGTCTTGTTAAGGTTGAGCTTGAGGTGATGATCAGACATCCACTGAGAGATGTCAGCTAGACAAGCAGAGATGCGTGCGACGACCTGGGTCTCTGAGCGGGGAAAGGACAGAATTAATTGGGTGTCGTCAGCGTAGCAGTGGTATGAAAAACCATGCGGGCTAATGACTGATCCGAGCGAGTTTGTGTACACACTTCGGGGCCCAGACACTGAAATGCCAGACCAGACCTGGGCCTGTTTTGGAAACTTCGACCCATGACCCTCTGTCCATCCATTTTCACACCTTGAAGTGTCAGAGATTGATGTTGATTGGTCAAAAGCTCTATTTTGGGTGCCGTGCAGCTCAGACCATCACAGATTTGACATTTTGACGGCTGGTACTTTCTGTCCTTTTGAAAATATTGAACCTCAATTCAGAGCGTATATTGTCAAAAGCCTATACATTCAAGCGGCTTTAACATGTTGATGTGACGCTAATTGTTGAACAAAAAAAAAACATCTGACAGCTTCCCCTTCTTCACTGTTTGTGGGTAAGCTGGGAGAAATGAAGCGCATTGGATCGAATTCACACTCAGCAGTCTTATCAGATTAATAACACCTTATCCTGACAACCCAAACACTGATTTCTTCTCAGATAGATTTGAAAACTAACAAGCTGCTTGAGCCTCCCGACTTCAAAGCAGCTGTTGGGCTGTGAGATAACTCCAGTGGAAATCACTGATGTTTTGATGTAACTTGCTTGACTTGAATTCTGATGCTGTTTTTTCTAGTCTCTTTATCAAGTTTTTTTAGTGCCTGTTATAATGATGTATGCATTTAGTAAGTTTACCTGTCAATCCATCATACATCCATCTTAATTTTCCTTCAATTGTTATCGCTATCTCTACATCTTAATTGTTTTCCTTCAAGTCTCCATAAATCCTCTTGGACATACAGTATATCAATATTACAGCAAACCTGTGAAATGCTATAGCTATCCTTGACAACACATCTATCCAATGACGTTGACTTTCAAATGTAATAAATGGAGAGTGAAAGGAGTTGGCCAGGGGAGCAAGTCCAAGGTCAGCGCCACTGGATCTAAGTGCAGAAGCTGGTAAATGTTCCCCTGGGTCGGTCACTGGCCTTAGTCATGCTGCATTGGTCTGGCAGAAGGCCTCCTGATATTTTCTGGATATAAAAGAACAGTTTGTCTATAGCAGCAAGCACAATTGTGGCTGAAACTCCAGCCCTGAGACAGGAGGGCTGTTTGCAACGGAGCGGGCAGGTAGCTTTTGGGATTTGGGCGATTGGGTTTCAGGGGCAATATAACAGCATGCAGTACAGCGGCGTTGGGTTTCCTTGCAGAGGGGAAACGGTGAACGCCAAATTCACTGGCATGAATGTATGAGGCCAGCCTCTGCCCATGTGGCGAGATATTGTTCCCTGTTGGGTGTTGCCTTACACCTCTGAGTGATGGGGTCTTTTCTTGGAAGACAGCAGGTGACGTTGGCAGCAGGAGCACGTGTGTAGCGGAGACGCACACGCTGCTGTCACAGCACTCTGATTTCATTTTTCTATCTGCCTGTACTTTAAGTTTATAATTCTACAAATACATGTTTTAATGCAAACAAATTCAGTTTAGAAACATAATTCAATTCTTCATACTGAAACTTTTTTCCCAATAGCAAACTTTGCATATACTTTTACCTTGTGCAATTTTTAGTCTGTTTGTACTAATACTCCTAAAGGTGGGGTAGGTAATTTTGGAGAAACCAGCTCGAGTGCGCTCGAATTTGAAAATACACAGCCGAAAAAAATCTGCCACTTCCTTACAGAGCCCCTCCTCCAACACACATGAACACGCACATGACCAATGAGGGCACGAGATAAGTTTGTGCCCCGATGGAAGGCTGACAGGCAGGTAGGCCATCCAGTTATTTTAGCCGGGCCAGCTAAAATGATTGGTCGTGCTTTTTACAGCACTACGGCTTCCACAGATGAATTTTTTTTATGTATTTATTGTCAAAGCATTTAATATATTCATTGCTATCGGGATGTTAAGAGCTTTCCATGGAATATAACAAAAAGTGTCTCCAATAAATATACATAAAATAAATAAATTACATACCCCACCTTTAATTCTGAGCTAGCCAGCTAGTTATGCACTTCTATTTGGAGCACAAGGAAACACTTTTGCACACAATAACCCCCCTGGTCTAACACATTTTCTCATTTCTACACAAACATTTAGAATTAAAGCCTACAATTTAAATCACAACACCAGTAACAATGCAACACATCACATGAAATGGGAATTGTGCCTCTGATGCAGCTGTGCATTCTGGGAGATTTGTTTTTCACTCCTCACTCGGGGTTCAACAATATATACTCACACAAACCAAGGGAAGCTTAATTGAACTCAGTTCACAAATAATACTTTTGTCAAAGACACATATTTTAAGACTGTAGGAACATGTAACAAAATGTTGTGCAATTTTCTCAGTCTTGCTTATTTGTTCACATTCATAGTTTATGTGAATACAACCACCGGAGCAAAACAGCCAATGGTACATTCTGCATCACTGCTTCTTCAGGTTCGCTCACGATGACAAAGCATTCATCTGAATGAGTTGGTCTGGGTGTTTGGTGCTTGTTTTTGTTTGTGGTTGCTCTGTGAATGTGTGCACATGACTCTGTGCTTGTGTAGTATAGACCCTGCGTAACTCGTCTTATTTTGTGAAGAGCGCTGTAAAGGGTGAGCTACTATATATAACGCTGGTCTAATTTTCTTTACCGTGACCTGATCCAAGAGTCATACGTCAACGTTTCAGGGTTGCTTTCATGCACAGTAAACTCATGACAAATTCCTTTTAGTTTTTTACATTTTTCTGGAGCAAACGTTTTTTTTTGTTGCTTTTTCTCTTGGAGGTTTTGGTTGAAGGTGAACCGGCTGCAGCCTCTTAGGACTTTGTGTTTTGCAGCGAGGAGGCAGAGCACAACCTGGCTGCTGCGTGTCTATCAGCAGCTTGATGGATGAACTGGTGTCTGTCCAGGAGTCAAGTGATTGCACCACAACGGACCCATTTAAAATATTTAAATGGTGTCGAACATGAACGGTTATGGCATCGAGTTTCAGAAGCACCCACCATAAAAGGCCACTGTGGATGAAAACAATGTCACTGTAATACTCGGCCCCTGCTGACAGAGCTGATTCTGTCTTAGGAACACAAGCAATGTATGTAAATAGTTCAACAACCAGCAAACAAAACAGTTGACCCCATCCTGACAAATAAACATATAATACAGTGAGAAGTGAGATGCCATTTTAGTAATGACCTTCATGATGTTAAAACAGCTACATGCAGGCAATCGGCAGTTAAAAAAAGCACATGTAAAAACAATTCTGTTTCTGAATTTTTATTGAATATATTATATTTTTCTTTAATCAACATTGCACATATTCCATTTTCAATCACATCTCATATTGCTGTCTACAAAATGTTATGAATGTAGAAAATCCAGAAGGTTTACCAAAAAACAAAACAAAAAGAAGATTTAGGGTCAGAGGTGACGAGCTCCAAGGATACAAAGAGAGAAAGAGAGGGAGAGAGTGAAAGATAGGAGAGGAGCTCCCTCAGGAAAATAATATAAAACATACCTTGGGTTAGGATGCATTTTTCTCAAAACAAAGCATCATGCAGAATAAAAGCAAGGCTGGCCAAAAACTCACATGGATATTTCTCAACACCTGAACTGTAGAAATATTTTACACGGTCATTAATAGTTACCATCCGTTTACCTTTTGCTTATTCCCCTCCTTTTGTTATGAGTGACGAGGCGCTCACAAATGTTGGATATTAACGATACACAAATGGGAAGCAAAGAAATGCAGCCACCGCAATCATCCCCCAAAAACTATGATATAGTCTGCCATTATCTAAAGACTACCGACTCTGCATGTAGACAGTGATCATAATGACTAATGTCGATGAACTGGATTATAACCATCATATCAATGTGACCGTGGCTGATCAAACTGCAACAGCTTGCATAGACACCTGATTATTATGGGTTTGAATCCCACCCATGTCCTGTCAAATTCACATCTAAATATATTCTTATTTTCTTTGTTTTTTTTACTATATTTCATTGTTTTATGTAACACTGGAGCAAACTTTGAAAAACAACATCAAAATGAAAAATTGTTGAGTCAGAGTCATCTACTTTAAAAATAAACAAAAAGGCCATTTACATCGACAGTTAAACATGCAATGATCCCTGGCCTTTACATTTGGAGGCTTGATGTGCCATGCCCCACATGAAAAAGGATCTGCTGCAATGACCTACTGTCACCATAGTAATGTGTTTGCACAGGCTAAAGTACTGTGCTTTCCAAAAAGGGCATGTTTAGCAGGCAGTTAAATATACTTTTCATTCAATGATTAACACAACCTTGAGAGCTCTAAGCGCTGCAATTAAAGAAGACACATGAAAAATAGACCAAACAAATGAAGGACACATCTTCACTAAAGTGCAACATAATAGTGCGTGCTGCAAACACAGAAAACACAATAACACATGTTCTGTATTTTCAGATTTAAGTAGCAATTATGTTTTATTTCTTTTGCCCGTGTTTCCTTCAAATCTTTATTGAAAAATTGGGGAGGATGTTTGTATTCATTTTCATTTTTGTTGTGCATATCACAGAGCACAGACCATTTATCACAGAGCACGAGGGGATTATATCAATTAGAACGGTTCTGTTGCTTGCTTTCATTCATTGTTTTAACTATTGTTTCATCTTCACAATTATTCAGTTACATTTTTTCATTTTGTCAGTAAATGTCAAAAAATAGTTAAAAAACGATATATAATGTCCTTGTTATAATTGAAAAAGGGCCCATAACACAGCCCAATGAGATACCTTTTTAGTTGTATTCGATTAACAGCCTGAAACTCAGAAGAATTCAATTTATTATAATTTTTTCCAAATTAAAATCATCCAATCCTCCCATTTGAGACCCTTGAACCAGAGGACGCTTTACTGAGACGAGTATCAAAATAGTTAGCAATGAATTTCATATCGATCAAAGTTTTCCATCTTGAGGCAAAAATATATCTTTTTGATTGTACTTGCTGTATGCATGTCCAATAGCTTGATGTATAAGGCCTTTTGCAATCAGGATCCACATTTCACTTTGAGACACCCGAGAGGACGGCAGCAGTCAGGAGAAGCCGGCGGTTGCTTTGCTCAAGGGTCTGAGAGCTCTTAACGTACCGGCTGCTGGGGGTCTGCAGCTATCAGGGTTTCTCTCTAGAAGATGTTAATGTGTGCATTTTTGTTTTCATTGAAAAAGGTGAAAGTGCTAATTCCCTTGTAGCGATTAGCACTTCAGGAAGATAATGTCCCTTTTCATCTGGCGTATATCATAATGTGTCTGTCTTACTGCTCTGGTACACCGGTGTTCAAAAAACAACAAAGTTACATTTGACTAATGGTTAAGCTAATGAAGGCCATTATTATCTAATCAATATCCTAATCTCTGAAATAATTTGCTAACATCAAAAACGAGCACTGTCTCCTCTTAGTTGTCTAATTTATCAACTTATGACCAGGACACTTGTGAGCTCATCTTTGGTAAACATGATATTTAAAGCAATAGTTTTTCATGATTCTCTCTGGAGAAACTAAGTTTGAATCAACTCGTCATCGTTGTTGTTTAGTTGAGAACAGAAATGAAACATTAAGTAGTGACCTCTGAGTATTTCCTAGATACAGTTGTATTGGGGCGACCTGTAACCCAGTAGATTGAGCTGACATCACCAGTATGGTCTAAAGCCTTTCAGCACACAGGAATGAATTATTTCCCCCCTATCTAAGACAGATGTAACCAGGTACACACTGTAATCTCTGTTTTCGCACCAAAGAGCACTAATACTGTTCCACAGGAGGCAGATGGGGAAAAACAACCCCAAAATCCAGTCAGTCACATAGTATCCAGCGAGAGTACCAAACAAACACAAACTGCGTCACTGTTCAACAGTTTTTATTTAGTTCTCCTCATAAACTACCTTGTTTATAAGGAGATTAAGACTTACAACGGGTTCCTGGTGTTATCTAACACTGTGGATGTTACAGTAAACACTCTGGTTACTTTTCTTCATGAAAGTGTCTTTGGCACGTAATATTGAACTGAGCCGTACAGAAACGTCTACAGTGCTGCCTGTGTGCAGTGGCAAGATATTGGGCTTACTCAGGTCGTCTTTTTTAAAGATGTCCTTCAGCTATTGGAGTCAAAAACATTTAAAAGTTAGATTTTCTATAACTTGTTCAATACAAAAACTATAAACTCTAAATGTCTTAATAGTATTTTTTGTATCACGATATCTGACCTAATCACAATGGGCAAAACCAGTTTGTTTAATTTGGTATATGAAATATTTCTTTGGGCAGCTTGGGGTTATTTTTGATTTTGTTGTGGCCCAGCTCTGTGCTTTACTCTCAAAATGGTGTTTAGTTCAGTAGGCTTGGTTCCACACGACAGGAATGATGACAGATTATCATTAAAACATTTCTGTTTATAACACCTTCAACATTGTTAAAGGTTATTTCAGACTCTGCTCTGTGATATGAGCTGCTTAAATCTATTTTCCTATTAGATCATATTTTAACTTTCAATTGCCTCTTGCCTCAATTGAACAAATAAAACATAACATCCCTAGACAATGTCCCAGCACCTCATGTATACGTGGAAATAAAAAAAGTGGACACATATGAAGATTGAGCCGCCTTCAGGCTCGATTGGGCTGTTTTGTGTCAAATCTTTCAACACTGACATCGGAATAAAACAGAGTACATCACTAAATCCCACTTGGCTGTTGTTTGCATGGCTTCAGATCTGCGGTCAATTGGTTGTAGTGTTTTAGAAGAAATCCTTTGTTATTGATTTGGAGAGGCATTTATCTTAAAGTTAATCTTGCCCAGTCGAGGATTCGAGTCTCAGGGTAATTTAGGCCAAAGAAATACTGTATGTGAGCCTCAACACAAAAGCTGCTTTTCTTACAACGTCGAGATAGCCCTCCTGAAAGGGAAATCAATCCCTGCCAATCATTATTTTGAATGAGGTCAGTTTTAGTCGTTTTTACACCTCAAAACTAGATTATAAATGTAGCCTTGTGAGTTTTCCAGCTCATAAATAAAATGTTTTTCTCTCACCAAGTGATAACCTCGCTGACTGCGCTGCATCATAACAGCATCACACAAGTTATTACTGCAGGTATAGGTCAAAGAGAAAATGAATTGGTTCTTTATTCTTATGTTCCATGTGTGTCCACTAATCCTTTCCCACTCATACTGTATGACCTGAATGACCTCTTGAAAAATATCCAGTATGATAATGACCTTTTTATTCAGTGCTCGAGTCTCATTCTGCTCTCATACAAGAATAAATGTAATATTCAATCTGCTTGAACATCTGAGCTCTCTGGGTCACTACTGAAATCCTGATGAAAGCAGATTTAAGTGAACTTGTACTTGACATAATTGCAGCCTCTAACCAAATAAATGAGTATAATTTATAGACTGAGGAAATGGGTTAGAGGCTGTCCAGTTAAACAGATTTCCTTCAGTCTCCTTTGGTGCTTGTTTATTCTGCTTGATTGGACATGTTGGCCCCGGGGATCAATCACGCTGATCCTGATCTCCTCTCTATAGTAACCTGTGGGCATAGAAGTCTTTGGCTTAGCGCCTTTTGTGCTGCTTGGTGATAATACCCAGCTGTAGCTAAACATGATGCTCGATAGATTAATTTTCCTCTTACAGATTTAGCAGTATTGTTGCAGTGCAGCTTTTGGCTACTATTGGCTGTTAGTATGGTATTTGTGCACGTGGGCTAGCTAAATCTCACATCCTTATGTGAGCCCACATCATGACTGTTTCCAGGTTGAAAGTGCAGGTCAGAGCCCACTCAGGGACAGCTTGTGCTTGAGGCTCATATTCTCACAAGATTAGTATAATCAAATCACATCTGAAAATATATATCTCTACAGACCAGTTTCATCTTCAATCCATTTACCTCTGAAGAGTCCTACATTTTGGGAAATATGCTTGTTCTCGCTCTTGTGGACAGTCTGTACAATATCCATGTAGCCGAGATGTCTTAGTTTAGGTTAGCATAAAGACTGGAAAAGAGAGGAAACAGCTAACCTTGCTCAAGTTGTGTTTTCTTTTTTCTTTAGGTGTTTGTGCCATTTTCCAATTCCAATCCTGACACAGAATGTTGTGAGCATAAGATAATGATATGATTAGATACATACATACATGTGTTTATACTCAGCAAACAGTTTTCTTGCCTAAAGCTTCAAATGTACTCCATTTAAGAGGAATCATTCATCTTATGTAACTAAAGCACATACATGCATTTCCAAACAGTATTTCTTTAACCCAAGTAGTCAAAGTAATGTGTGCTGGTTTGTAATTGCTGTATTCATCACTACCTGATAGGAACAAGTTCCTTCTAAAGCCGTTGTTTACTTAAATATAATTAAGGGAGCAGTCCTTTGAGTTCATTTAATCTCAAAGCTATGATTTGGACGAATCCGCCAAATTGTGTTGCTTTTCTTTTTTGGCTTTACTAACCTTTAATAATATTAGATTTTTAAACTACAGTACAACCTGCTATTATAATCTACTACCATGCAAGTTGATTTCACTCTTTCTACCTTTCTAGTTTCAGTGTAATGTTTGTTTTAAAAAAGCAATACCTTGCAGTTGTGCTGGAGTATTCTGGTCTTTTTGGTAAAACCTTTGATGTGAAGAAACGCCTTCACAATAAACAAAACATCTTCATTGTGAAGATTTCCCAAGTTAACTATTGACATCTATTTTTAAACTATTGTGGTTATTTTGTGGTCACACGTTTTGTTTTTCTACTACTAAGGAAACATCTTTAACATTCAGTAAACAGCTCTTCCGAGGGAAATAACCGAGACAAAAATAATATACTGACTTCATTCAATATGATGATATATGATTTCCACAAGGAAATATAAAACTTATAATTGTTTCTTTCATGGGCAACAACGCAGGTCTAAGGGAGGTTACAAGATCCAACGCCACAAACGACATCAGCTACCTCATGTTTTGGAATTCCAAATGATTGAGTCGATGGATGTTTCAGTATGTAGGAAAAAAGAAAGAAAAGGAAAATAACAAATTAAGAAGAATGTTGGAGCAGCATTCACAACAATATGAGGATTGTGATTGTATCAGCGAGGACAAAAAACCCAACACAGAGGATTATGGTTGATGGTCATAACAGTCAAAGAAAGTAAAAAGTCTCACATAACTCTATCTGCAACACATCTTAGGACACACAAGTATAAATGTCTGCTATTCAGTGTGCATCTATATCACAACATTTTCCAGAAGTCCACAACATACAATAAATTCAGGGTTTCACCTTTGGTTATGTAATTATCAAGGCTAGGTTTAAAAAAATATATAACACACGTCCATGTTACTTTTGCATACAGTTAAAGTGAAAACATATCAACAAAGCAGCTGGTCCGCTCTACATTTGCATCTGAGAAAAACACCTACGGGTAAGGTATTTCATCTTTACGGTGAGAGCCCGGCGAGTTTTCTCTAATAGAAAGTGAGTGTGGCAGATATTCATGAGGGTGTTTATGTGCCTGACATCTTTGCTTTAGTGTAAGTGGATCTTAATGTAAGAGGATATTCTTCTGATGTATTTCAGTGTGTTGCATTGAGCCAGTCAATATATATCTCTCCCAATATCTCCCTGTACACTTTCTGAATGAGGATTATCATGTGCTATTATGACACGATGTGAATTAAGAGTTTGTTGCCAGCATTTGAGTGAGCAACTCAGGCCAGCCTTGTTTGGTTGACAATATGAAACAAGATAAAAAATAGATGAAGTCTTACTGCTGACTGCACATAAGCAGAGCAAACTCACTATTCAGTAACACCTACAAAGCCGACCCAACTAAAACATTATGTCGACGTTACAACCAAACATTATCTCTATCATATTAAAATATTCACATCTGTTCCTTACAAGACACTTTTTTCACATGTAAAGAAAACATCTTTGAACTATAAGTCTCTTAGTTTCATCACTCCATACATCACTATATGTGTAGTAATTAAGGCAATCATTTTGGGCCACGACTTACTCGTTTCCATCTCAAGTCTGAACCCTCGGGGTTTGTTTACTGACGTCACGCAGCGGTGCTCCCCCCCACGTGTTCGAGGGCCGAGTCCCGTCCAGTAGTTGTTGCTTTTCAGTGTCCGCTCGTGCTCGAGATGACCAGTCACAATGTTTTGCTTGTTCTCTGCAATTACCAGAGATGTGGGGGATACTCCCTCTCCCTGTAACTGGCAGCGCTGCAACACAGAGAAACAGGAAACGGATGCAAATCTGTCATCATTCTTGAGAAAATGGCACCCTGAAGATCGAGCAATTTTGCCCCAAAACACCAGCTGATACTGCACATATTTTCCCTTCCAGCTCAGAGGCCGGGCAAGATGTATAACATTCAAGATAATCATCAGGGCCATAAAGCAGCAACTCCCTCTGAATAACACGGAGAGGGGGAATGTCTGAGCTTTGTTGTACACAGTAGAGTACTTACACAAAGCTTGAGCTAGGCTACATAAATACTTCATTTAACATTCCGTTTTCCACACTGTTTCACCCTTAAGTAGCTACAATGTTCTTAAAATCATTGTATTTCGCTTTTCCTGACAGTATCATATCCATCTACTAGCTTGTTTACTTTATTGAAGATATGTTGTGTTATGGTGTGTGAAATATGAAAGCCATATGCAGGGCCGCCCCTGGCCAACTTGGGGCCCCAAGCGACATTGTGAGATGAGGCCCCCCCCCCCCCACCGACAGGAGTAAAAAAAAATGTTTTTGGAAACAAAGTAGGCTACTTTGCAAATATAATTCCTGTTTATTATTATTATCAACACAGTTACTTTTTTATACAGTGAGGTAAATGGTAAATGTGCATGTATGTCGTTCAGTATGCGTTTACAGGTGCGTCTGCATTTCCTGCCAAATACTAGCCTCAAAAAGATTACAATATAATTAATGCAAATAAACTACTTCTACTAATAATAATCATAATCAATTCGATAATATAAATACTAGTGCTGCGTACCGGTACGCCGAACCGGTACTGGACTTGTAAAAAGTTTCGGTTCAAGTCCGGTTAAAACCGGAACGTCAGGAACCGGTACTTGGACTCGCAAAAAAACTAGCACTTACGTATATTCTGGTGTCTGTGGTTATTTAAACATTCCCTGATAAACGTTATTCAGCGTCAATAAATGAGTGCTAATCCCAGTGTGCTCAGTGTACAACATCACATGTCATTTCACCTTCGATTTACGGTTTGAAAACGTAGAATTTCGCCACATGCTAATGCTAACCGGAAGTGAAGAATTTTCAGAATAAAAGTTTTAAGTTAATAGTGTGAACTTTCGGTTTTTTCAGAATAAAAGTGATTTAAATTAGTGTTTTTAATTCAAAATTACGCCATATCAACATTGATTTTAATTTCTAACAGTATGTATTGTAGAGTTGTAGAAAATACATGGTGCACAGACAGTACAGTACACTCTGACTGTACAGTCACTAGAGTGTAGCCTATACTGTATATTAGGTGTGTAACAGTGTGATGCGTATAGTCTACTCTACACTCTACCTTTCAGCAACGTTTTAGGGATTTTGGCTCAGTCAGCTCAGGGACTGTTTGGTTACTTTAGTTTGGTAAATGAAATACATGTTTGAACTTTGTAGTAGTTCACTGTAGTTGCTGTCATAAGTCATTTGTAGACTAAGTGGCACATTTGTACTTTGTAGAGAAATGTAGACACAAGTTGGAAGGGAGCACAATAAACCTGATGAGTTTGAATTTGAGTTGATTATGAGTTAATTTTCAATTGATAATTAGCTCACAATAAGTTCACTTTAGTTACTCACACAACTTGACACAAGCCATGGGTTCAGGTCCGGACTTATAAGTCCGGACCTGAACCTGAACCTCTGGACTTGAGTCCGGACCTGAACCTGAATGTGAGTCCAGGTACGCAGCACTAATAAATACTATATTATTGTATTGTAATATAGTTGTAATAGTCAAGACAAAACATGCTTATGACATGCTCAAAAACTGATATTTCTTAAATCTGTATTCAAACGTAGTTCCCTCTGTCAGCAATGTATCTACAACTACACACACATTTCTATCAGTATTTCTCTGTGTTGTGGTTGACGTGATGATGACTGTTAGGAGTTAAGGGGAGAGGCTGAGCATCACCATGACGATGACTGTTAGGAGTTAAGGGGAGAGGCTGAGCATCACCATGATGATGACTGTTAGCAGTTAAGGGGAGTGGCTGAGTATCACCATGAAATGTGCCAATTGACATACAAATTAAGAAAAGGGGAAAAAATGCTCCATGTATTTAGGCTGTAAACTTGAACTGTTATGTAAGCCAACTAGACAGACAGTGTATCACTCTTCCTCCTGTACATTAGCAGATAAAAGGCATAACATACTTAAATGAATGTTAAATAAAAAATGCTGGAAATAACTGCATCTCCATTAGCCTATATGCTATGCAGAGACTGCCTTCTTCGTGTCGTGAATTGCAGCTGATGTTTTAATATGGCAATTGGCAATTTAACTTATACAACATTCGCAAGTTGTACATTTGACTCATACAATAACCCACCTTCGGGTGATGCTCTAATGACGAGTGCACAGATGGGCAGCTCGGGTTACTGTTGATGTCAAACCACTTTACAAGTAATACATAAGGGGAGAAACACCACCGCCCCCTCTTAATCTGTTAATGACAACATTAAAACAATGTTTAAGCCTGTATAGTCTTCAGTTACTTCCAAGGCATTACATTTTGTATGTTTAATATTGCGAAAATGAAAAGTCCCCTAACCTTAACAAAGTACTCATTTTAACACAAACCACAATGTTTCCCTAAATCGAACCCTACCTTTAACCATGGCATTGTCACATTATAAGATTTATTTTCAACAGTAGTTGAAGGAATGGTTTTATGAAGTTGTGGAACGAACTAGATGATTGATTTGGTGTACGATCATAACACGTCTTTTGTGATATCCTGAAGGCAGAAATAGGCGTTAACTTGTACAATTTCAATATGCACAGCTATATCCTTTGAAATAAGAATGACATTTTTGGGATTATAGAACAAACCTGCATCAAAGATTTGCATAACATGTACTTAATGTGGAGCGTAAAACTTCAAATTGTAAGTAATGTCCTGACATGAGTTATAATCGGGTAAATACAAACTGGCAGCATGTTGGCTGTAAACGCAGAGTTCCAAGCATGCAGGCTAAACCATCTGTGCCCAAAGTGAAGAGAATGATTTCATTTGTCAATAATTAAAGCCTGGGGAACCATGGCAATGTATGTCAGACCCAGGTAAACTGCAGGTACTTGTCCAAAATAAAACAACAATTCCAACAAGAGTAATACTGGTCAAATTTCAAACAAACCAACACACCATAATCTGCCGCAAAGTGGTATTGTCCTTAATGTTCCCCTCCTCAGAGGCACTAACTGTGGTTGTAATGCTGATTTCAACTGTTTCTGTTATTGTGGCTACCCCCTATAGGGCGAAAGATGTCACGGAATAACTTTTCTGTGTCATTGCTATTTGTGCTTATTAAGATGCAAGCGTCCTCTTTAAACAGAGCAGCTATATAATTCTCCACCTCAATCATTTGAGGATTTCCACAAAGTCTCTCTGGAGCTAGAAACATTCTTTATGCAATCATAGCTGCAGCAGGCACAAAGCAATTACAAGTGCTTTTATCTAATTCCCCATTAAGAGCTAAACCTGTGGTTGTTTACATTATAATACCCTGTAGAATAGCCTGTACCTGTAAGGATAAGAGGCCAAATATAGAATCCAATGAATATACAGAGTTTTAGAGAGATTTAAATTACTGCAGAGGATATCCTTATTGTTATTCAGTTTCTGTAACCTCATACTTGAATGGTGATTAGGTTAAGTTGGAGCGATATGAAGACAGTCGACAGTAGAGTACAGCGGTACCTCTCATGTGTTGACATAAAAGCTGCTCCTGTGTCAGTAGATTGAAGAGGGCAACCTACATTACAGCTGGAGGGAAAGAGGGCCATACAGTACCAGAGATATAATACTACAACAACATCCCCACTGATATTAAATGTAACTCTATACATGTATGCAACATCAGGAAGATACGTCCCCAGCTGACCCAGAAAGCGACTCAACTTCTGGTCCAGGCTCTCGTCACCTCACGCCTAGACTACTGCAACTCCCTCCTGGCTGGTCTACCTGCATGAGCCATCCGACCTCTGCAGCTCATCCAGAATGCAGCGGCTCGTCTGGTCTTCACCCTTCCTAAATTCTCCCACACCACTCCGCTCCTCCACTCCCTTCACTGGCTTCCGGTAACTGCTAGAATCCACTTCAAGACACTGGTACTTGCGTACCATGCTGCGAATGGATCTGGCCCTGCCTACATCCACAACATGGTTAAACCGTACACCCCAGCGCGTGCACTTCGCTCTGCATCAGCCAAACGACTCGCTGCACCCTCGCTGCGAGGGGGACCCAAGTTCCCATCAGCAAAAACACGTGGGTTTGCTATCCTGGCTCCAAGATGGTGGAATGAGCTCCCCATTGACATCAGGACAGCAGAAAGCTTACACACCTTCCGGCGCAGACTGAAAACTCATTTCTTTCGACTCCACTTCGAGTCGAAAGAATTACTAACAAAGCACTTATATACTAATAAAGGACTGGCTTACCTAAAGCCAGTTGAGTAGCACTTGAAATGTTTTTGCTCTATGAAACCTGATGTACTTATATGTTTCTGTTTGCAAGTTTGTATCTTCTTGGTCTAATGCACTTATTGTAAGTCGCTATTGATAAAAGCGTCAGCTAAATGCAATGTAATGTAATGTGTGCTGCTGCCACATGAGGACATAACCCATGCTGTGGTCTCTGCTGAGGCCTAAAGTCGATTTAACTGGTGTATGAAGACATCAAAACACACCCTTATGTGATTTCATGTGCAGATATCACGGCAACACAAGCTTCATTTCTTTCTAATGATGGGCTGTAAAATTAGAGTGAGTCATTTGTTGCAATGAGATTTCTGAAGATGAATAATAAATAAAGAGCCTAACAGCCCCACTAGTTTTAGAAATGGCTGTCAGAATAGCATGCTGATTTTAATAATTTATAACCACAGATTTAAACCTAATTCTTCTGCGTGATAATACTCTTTTCAGTAATAGATAAAATATTCTCAAATGGGCATTACCCGTAAGATTTACATCCATATCGATAAATCTCAATTTCAATCCAGATTTAGTCCAAAGGTGCTGGAGAAAGTAGTGTGCTCTTTATGAAGCGAACACATATAAAGAGGTGGAGAGATGTTTATTGGGTCGTTAGTGTTCCAGCTGTCATATGACCAAACCTGGAAAAGGGCATTCTAGTTGTCGTATTAATATGGCTCTATTTGTCATGCTAACTTCGCACAAAATACCTTAGTTGTAGAGAAATACTTTGTTACACTTCAAACACTTCATGAAACACTACCTACAGTACATCTGACCCAACAAATAAACACAGTAAGAAGCTGCCCAAAACTACTGTAGATAAGGCTCACCACGTACAGATCTAAAGTATACATTTTTATTTTCTGCTTTATTTTCTGCTGAAATGTTGTTGTGGGTCACACAAGCTCAAGCATCTAACAAATCTCAAATGGTGTTGTGTTCTTTAAGCAAGCTGAATGGTTCATCCATCATCCTGTCAAGAGAATTCAGAACTCAACTCGACATCAACCCAAATAGCAAACCACAGTAATTCATACAAGTGTGAAGTGAACCGCCGCAGGAACGTCTGTGCACATTTGCTCAACATCTATGTGTCCTTTAATACTGAGTTGTTTCTTAGGTTTGACTTTTAAAAGCCATTTTAATACAACTTGCCTACACGGAGTAAGACCTCACTCTGAATGCCCCGTCCTGGACATTACTACTGATGGATATCACCAGTGAAGCTCAAAATGCACAGAGACAAAGTGTGTCATTTATTGTACACAAAACAGGGAATCCTGGAAATGATACCTGTGCCATGACTGACAACCTGCAAGTTGTGTACCTTGCCCGGCAGCTGTGTACACACCTGGATGCTCTCACTTCTGTGGCCCAGCAGGAGGCAGGACTGTTTTCAGTTCAGCAAGCAGAACGCCATTCATCTCGCAACCCGTCACTTTGGGGCACTGCCTCCTCACGGCAGAGCCAGGGGCACCCGCCGTGTTACACCTGCTCAGATCAACACAACCAGCTGCCAGCCACAAGCTTTCACTATTCCCAATTTACAAAGCCCTGGAGGTGTTTGTCGTTGGATTGGATTTGAAAACCATTATAAAATGATTATGTTGTTTGTGGAAAGCGTCTTTTGTGTGTCTGGAAGAGACCCAACCAGCAGGTACGATATTATGAAGGGGAGAATTGAACAGCCCCAAAGCTTTAAATGATATGAACATAACTGCAGGGAGTTGATAGAGTTAATAAACTCAAATGACTCAACAGTTATTTCACCTGAAACTCACTTTACTGTTTACAGAACACTTAACAGCTTGTTTATTGAATCATACTGTATCGGTCCATTAAGGTAGCTGTTTGGCCAGTCAGAGCTTAGTAGGGTGGGATCAACAAGTGGGACGCTACCTAGATCATATATTAGAAATAGCAGACAGACTTTAATTGACAAATTCCTTAAACATTAACTTCTTTGAGCAACAGCTGATGCAACTTCTTCCTTCAAATGATATTGGTCAACACATCCTCACTCCCAGGTCGGCCTATGTTGACGTTATGTCAAGTCCCCTGCCGGCTTTTTCCAACGCAAGGGGGGGGGCCTTAGTGTCCATTTTCAACGCAAGGGGGGGGGCCTTAACGTCCATTTTCAACGCAAGGGGGGGGCCCTTAGCGTCCATTTTCAGCTTTCCGGGATGTCCATGTGCTTCTATGGACGCTCATGGAAGCACGGCATTCGTTTGTGTCAACTGCCCTTAAAGGCAATGAAGACACTACACTACCCAGAATCCCCAGCTATCGTTTGGACACCATGTGCTCTGTTTGACAAACCCCGTGATAGTCCTCAAGCTCTGTGATTGTAGAGTGTGCTCCGAGGGTTACCGAGCCTCGAACAGCACTTGAAATGGGATGGAACCACGGCAGACTGTTCAAAACTGGATTTGAACGGGTCCACCGCGTCCCCCCCCCTCCCCCACCCCGTCCCCAGAACTACACATGCTGGCTATTCTGTTTCGCAACATGTTCTCTATGGCACGTCTCTACTGGGAGTTGTAGTTTTAAAAGACGTTTTCGTATTTCCCATAATAAGAAGTTGCCAGTATTAAACTGTGTACATCCCTGGAGGTTTAGGGGACAGGAAACACTCACATTTAAAACATATAATTAATAAATGGGTGAGAATTGCTGGTGCCCATAATGGGCAGTATTAATATATATACCCACACGCCAGCTAAGGTCAGAAGAGCTTTATTTAACAGCTGGACTTATGTTTGTGACCCCTCCTGTTGTTAATTGATAACATTACATTACATTACATTAATTGATAAGCCTGAAACATGCACTTGTCAAGGTTCAGAGGCACATTTTGCAAATATGGCAGTAGCCATCGATCAGCTTAAGATAAGATATACTTTATTGATCCCAAATTGGAACATTTGCGTTACATCAGCATGTGTAACAGTTAAATATGCAGTGGTGTTTATTTGAAAATAATTTAGTATAATCACACAAATTCTGTGTTTTATATTTAACAATTCTGTGTTCTTTATTTATTGATTGTTCAATACCTGACAAGGCCGGAGATGAAATATCTGCATACATCATAAGAGTATAATACATTATGTATAATATCAGTTAAAATAAGTGCTTCAACATAGTTAACATTGCTGGAGGTATGCACACATATTGATAGATGGCTTGTAATGCACTGTTGAGGAACCTGCGACCCAAGTTTTTCATTCAATGCAGAACTACACCATAGTTGTGTTAGGCCTATATGATATGTCAATAAACCTTAGAACATCTTGAAATCTTGAACGGGATGTGCAAAATAGTCATTATATACAGTCTTTAATTAACTATTAGTAGAGAATAACGAGTAATGAATATACTTTATAGGGATCCTATTAATATCTAATAATAAAAATAATGAAATGCAATAACATGCTTTAACCACCAGGTGTCTCTTTATATCATCTGTGCACCTTTATGGTGTAAATACAGCCTATCTACCAATTGGATCAAATATAAAAGTGAGCCGAATTAGTGTTGATACGGCAAGGAGACGTATTGTGTGAAAAGAAATGTAAGATGTTGTTTAATGGCTGATATATTTATGATCCACGTCACGTTTTCAGTTCCTCATGTTTGTCTTCTCATCAGGGCTATACATACAGAACTACGGCAGATATGTAATATTTAATGCAGCCGAACCGTGTACTACAATGCCGTTATGTGATGACTTTCAAAGAGAAAAGCAAGCACACTCGGAATAAGGTATTATTTTATTTTTTTTAAATGTTTTCGGTCTGTTTCCGGTATTTGTTAATGACGATGTGCTGTGAGATGTGAGACTGGAATTGCACAAGGGGAAATAACGTATCGCTGTGGACCAACACTATACATTGACGGGGAAGGGGGTAGCAATAAAGATAACACCATTAAACAGTTACACAACATAACATAAATAATATCGATAGCAGCGTCCCTAGCAACCACCTTAGTAACAATGAAAACGTTGGACGCAATTTCCTGAAGTAATCTTCGTAATAACTAGCAAACTAAAGATCATGTACATCCACTGCACACATAATCTGAAATAACAACTCATATTTCTCGCATCAAATGACATCAAAATGCATTTTAATGGCCAAACTAACTTTAAAATAGGCATTTTACACCCAGAATAAAACGAAGTTCGGCCATGTTTTCTTTTTCTGCAGGGAGAAATGATAGCTGGGGATTCTGGGTAGTGTAGTGTCTTCTGCCATCCTTTACTCCGAAAAAAGATTAGTTTCTCCGAATCGAAGGGGAAAAATACAAAAGCATTGCACACAATTTAAACCAATCAATGTTGTGTAATTAACAAGGATAATCTGGTGTTTTTTAGTCGATGAGTAGTGCAGATATCACTGTAAAATCAATCGTCAGTAAGGGGAATATTTACTTCCGGGTGTACAATTCTCCGCTATTCAATGAGTATGGACGCTCACATTGCCTTTAAGGGCAGTCGACACAAACGAATGCCGTGCTTCCATGAGCATCCATAGAAGCACATGGACATCCCGGAAAGCTGAAAATGGACGCTAAGGCCCCCCCCCTTGCGTTGAAAATGGACGCTAAGGCCCCCCCCCTTGCGTTGAAAATGGACGCTAAGGCCCCCCCCCTTGCGTTGGAAAAAGCCGGCAGGGGACTTGACATAACGTCAATATAGGCCGACCTGGGAGTGAGGATGTGTTGTATTGGTGGGACTCATCTGTTATGGCAAAACCAAATAGCACTCCTTAAAAAATGGCTAATATAGAAAATGTCAGAATAAATGAATGAGGTAAGTTAGGGACAAGAGCACAAGCATGATATAGATACATTACAAGAGAGTCTGTAAGAACAAACTCTGTGTCTGTGCGCTGACCTTTCATCACCTTTCTGTCATTAAGCGCTGATGATTAAGATACCACTGCTGACAAAGGCACTTGCATGATAAATGAATGCCAATATAGCTGCTATAAATAGCCAACGCTGAGCATATGTGGGGGAATAAGGACAGCAGCCCGGGTGTTCTTGGAGGACCTCTGATGCGGACAATACAGTAATTCTGCTACTTTTTTAGATCCTACTGCCAGGTCTAAAGATTGCAGACCACAGACTACATATCTACAGTATTAATGGTTCAATGTATTGTACAAATCATGCTCATACGTCACTTAGTTTCACAATGATTGGCGTTTATTTAACAGAACCACATTTATTCACTCTCCCCTGACCTCCGCAGAGCCAAAAGGTTTACCACCCAGACAGAGCCTGAGCATGTTCGTACCTCCAACTGGAACAAACTCCCCGAGAGGCCACATAGGTGAGGACATTGACTGTGAATACCATTACAGCAGGCCTAAGTTGGGGCAATGAGACATAACAGCTTCTCATTAGTCGTCACTGCACATCAACCCTGCAGCCTCCTGCAGCCTCTGAGGTGGCAAATCTTTTCTACAAGGCACTTAAAGGACAAATCTGTTTTCATACATCGCAGGTCTTAAATTAATCCAACCTCTCCCAGCAGTGTGTGTGTGTGTGTGTGTGTGTGTGTGTGTGTGTGTGTGTGTGTGTGTGTGTGTGTGTGTGTGTGTGTGTGTGTGTGTGTGTGTGTGTGTGTGTGTGTGTGTGTGTGTGTGTGTGTGTGTGTGTTGTTTAGTGTGTCCTTGTCTAGTTAAGATCTCTCCCTTCTTGATAGACGAAAACATACATTTGTCTAAACTACATAGCACTATACTTTTTGTTTAAATAATGATGTGTTTTGGTTATCTCATCCTATACATTCATGTATTTTTAGTGCTACAAATATAATATTTCAATTACAGACTGATATTCTGAGATCTGGACATACAGAGACGACACCCACTTTACATTGACAAGATAATGGAGCCTAAACTATGAAGAGTGTTGTTGTACATGTTCTTATTTAAGAAGGAGGGGGGGTACTTTCCTTGATGTACTGGTGCAATGAGGCATCTCCTTTGCCAATGGCCCCTGAAAATAAGCCAATGATTTTTTATTTGTGCTCTGCTTTCAATGTCACATAAACATAATTTGTCATCTTAGCACGGAGCAGCTCAGGTAGAAACTCACCCCTCACCCTCTCTAGCTAAAACTGCACGATTAGGACAGTTTGCACTTAAGCTCTCCTTCCCTTCTATCCTCTCTCCTCTCACTGAAGTGTTTTTCGTTAATACTCTAAATCATCCTGTGATCTGTTTGCCACAAACACTTTAAACGTCCATCATCAAAGCACCAGACAGAGCCTCACAGGCAAATCACCTGTTGCAGGTTTCATAAGAAGCCTCAATGCTGTCCAAGAAACGGATTATCTTAGATGGTATTATCACAGACACAATATCGGCTGTCCTCTTGCTAAGGATTTTATACGTCCTTTGTTGTCATGGCCAAGTGTTTATGTGGCTTGTTGGAGAGGTCAAATAATGATCATGACCCAGAACCAACCACCATATTTACAGGCCCTTTAAGAAGATTTAAAATCACAGGATGCAGATTTAGCAGGACTAACAAATCACTACAAAGTTTGAACCAAGACAAATGTGGCATGATGTATGTATACCTCATAAGTACTGCACTTCAAATCCCACAAATAACTTCACGGCAATTACTGATCTGATTGAAGGACTCGCATCAACAAATACATTTTTATGAATCATCAATGATTGAAATATAGACATTTAGGATTTTTCCACAAAATGTACCACTAAATGAAAGGGGTTATGTTCAAAACCTGGACAGAAAAATAAAATAATCCTTTAGGGACTTTAGGAGAGTGCACATGTAGCACGGCGCCTGGCTTCCTGCTTGCTGACACTAATCCAAAAGCAGCGGGGATTTTCTGCCTCTTGCTGCTTCTTGCCTCACACCCCTGCAGGGCTCTCGGATCCACATCGGCGTTCCCAGTCAAACAAACATACACAGATGAACACACCATAGACTATAAATATTCAGGCCAGCATTCAGCGGTATGTGCAGCATAATGTACACAGGGGATATAACACACACCGTGCTTATTTCAACCCTGCCACCGAGCTCTCTGTCAGCACTTTTCCGTGGGAAAGAAATCACACATCTGCTCATCTGATGCTGTTCATTTAGCCACAGTCGCCCATGAATGCACTCTGCGGAGCCCAAAACTCGAGCGGCCTCTTTGCTGTTTTCCTGTCGGCTTGCACAGTGCTCATTAGATGTGTTTAGCATTAGCTGCTGCATGACAAGCCAAGCTTCAGGTGTTGTGTGTTTGTTTATGTTTGTATCTGAGGGTGAGAGGTGCTGTTTGGAAAGCACATGGGCAACACTGTGAGTCACATTAAACCATGACAGAATGTCATGGTGAAGTAAAGCAGGACAAGGCACTGTTCCTCTTTGAGAAGTGTGTGAGTGAAGCCTGGAAATGGAGAGAATGCAAATGCAACTGAATACAATGTTGCTTTCAGATGTTGCATGTGTTTAACTGTGTCGAACCCTAACCTCAACTGAGAGTTTCATCTATGAAGTTTGAGTAGAATATTTTTAGCCATGCTGCTCGGCTCTAGGGGATTGCAATGTCGGCCCTTCCTTTTGTTCCAGGCTGAAATATCTCAATGACAATTAGATGGACTGCCACTAGAATTGTATAGACACTCATACTCCCCAAAGGATCAATTCAAATCACTTTGTTGATCCGAAAAGTTCCAAATAGCGCAGTCATCTGGTCAACATTATCAATATGTCAAATATGTTGTTAAGGACTTAGGACTGTAGACTTAGCTAACTAGTGAATGTTAGCATACTCACACGCTTAACTAAGATGCTGAACATGGATAACCATGGATATAGAAACATTTAGAAACCCAGCCACCCAACTGCTCGGTCCTGGGCTCATTCATATGAACAGCAGAATGAAAGTCACTCACTAAGGCACTTTACACATTTTTAGAACATAATGACATTAATAAGGGCTATTTAAGTGTTGCACTGGGAAGACGATTTATCTTAAACAACCATCAGCTGATTTACAGACATCTCTCTCCAAATGTCAGTCAATGGGGAAAAGTATTTTTGGGCCCGATGGCATCGAGGGACATTTTCCATTCGACAATTTGGCCACAACAATAATAGTGGTTTCGAATACCTCGCTGTGGAGGCTTGTCGAGCCTCACAAAGCAGCTAGCATGGATTTTTAACTTTTAGTCTTGTTAGAAATGTAATGCAGAAGCAGTGATCACAACCCTTTTGCAAATAATTACCCCTATACCCTGTCAGATACACTTGAGAATGTATTTTGAATGAGTTGAGCTACTCTGCAATCTTTCCAAGTAGCAGAAAACCTTCTTGTACACATATACTTTTGTAATGTTTTTTCTTAAGAGTTCTATGATACAGATCTAACTACCTCTTTTTTTATTTATTTCATGTACAGTTCGTGGTGCATTAAGCACAATTTCATAATTTCATGTGAACAAAAGCACAAAGCCATTTTCTTCCAAAATAAAAAAAGCTCATTATCTGCTCATCCCGTCAGTCACGTATTCCACCTCCGAAGCAGCCTCCTCCATCCCGCAGCCTCCTCCATCCCGCACCCCCGCAGGCGTTTCTCACATGTGCTCTTCAGCAGTGACTTAATGAAACGCCTATAATCACTTACCAACAGCAGATGTATGCCTGCCGGTTGTGCTGCCAAGCATAAAAATCACCATGTTGTTTCCCTTGATAATGGATGCTTGGAATATATCCTAGAATCCTAGATCTCATTTTGTACAACTGACCCACTGTAATTGTGTTTTGAATATTTGATTATACACATCAGCTTCAAAACATGGTGAGGTACGAGATGGGTGCTAATCTCCTCGGACAACCTCCCAACTACTGAAGTAGTCAGACTTTTAAAAATATTTGTAATCTCACTCTTTGTGGTGCAAAGTCATGCGATGCTCAGTGCCATGTGAGGTCTTTTAATATGGCGTCTTTTCAATTAAAAAAGTTTTCCAACATACAATGTGCTTACTAAAAACAAAAATGTATTTATAACGTATAAATTGCCATGTAAAGTGGGAAAGCATTTTATATGTGAAATGTCACAGTATATGCAATTATTTTTTGGAGAAGAAAATCAGTCCCCATATAGGAAGAGAATACTTACATTTAACATGCAAAAATGCTGAAAATTCTCAGGTGAAAACGTGAGTTCCACATTCCACTTTTTTTTCTTTTTCTACCGGTTATAGTATGTGTTTGTAATTTTTTTATTTTAGTAGATACAAGTACCAATGCCCAACCCAAAAGCACATATAACAAATATCTGAAAAAAGTAATACTAACTTTTTTGTGTTGGAGGAATAAACTCTCCCCACTTTGAGAACATTAAAGAAGATGAGCTGTTGGCAATCTGCAAGGTTTTTTCTTCTTCCGATTATTTTTGGACAAGAAATTATTTTTGAATACTGCTGCTGAACAGCGTGATCACCAACAGACTGTCTGATCAGTTTGATTTTTCAAGCATGGCTAACAGCCTAAAGTGTACTGCAGGGGACGTAAATCTGTCTTATCACTAATGTGCTCTTTGTTTTCAACTCAAATGTACAATTGAAACATCAGGATGAATTGTTTTGAAAATGCATTTATATAATAAAAAACACTTTACTGACAACATACATAACAACGATAAAAGATATAGCAGTGATACCAAGTTAAGTAAAAAAAAGTATTTTGTCAATAAGAAGATACACCTCTAAGGGTTGACATTTTGTTTAAATGTAGTGATGCTTTTATGTTCTCTCACCGAGAATCAACGCCACATTAAACTCATTTTGGCGTGATGTTATGGGACAGAGAAAGGCTAGAAGCCAACTGTGGCTCGGGCGGTGAATAGTGAACAAATCAGAGGGTCAGTGGGTTCGATCCCTAGCCCCTGCAGTCAATAATCAAACTGTCTTTCGGCAAAATACTGAACCCCAAATTGCATCTAGAGCTCATATAAACAACTCTTGAACCATGGATTTGTTTGGATCACGGCACTACCACACTAATGCCGTATCCCTGAACATTTTAATGGTTATATCCATAATTGTTGACACTGCCAACCTGTCCTTTGGCCTAATGAGGACAGATCATGTGCCTCCCCTTCTGCAAACGACTGCTAGACGCCTGCCTGCGAGAACTGCCAAGGAATGGGGCCGACACTATCCCCAACCACCATCCCACCTGCACACCGTGCCAAAATGTGCTTGTCGTAGGGTCGGGGGAGTGATTAAAGCAATGTATGCGCGGGAGCAGAAATTATGTTTGCCCCGTCTGACCACTTTTAGACTAATGGAGAAGAAATCATCTGCATGCACAGCTTTATAAATCTGAAGCGAAGTATGCATGCATACTTCTGTCTTTGCTCATCGTTCTAGTTGTTCAATTCTCCTGCAGGAGTGGAAACAGAAAGTCACAAAGAGTCACATTATGATAACTCCAGATGAGCCCCAGTGCTGAGCTTTGCATAAACATGATTTGATGGTTTTGCCCTGGTTTTGTAGCCAACCTCCCAGTGGTCTTGGCATGAGCAGAGGTGTGGCTTTATGAGAGCAGACACCACATTACTGCCCACTCAACATCCACTCTTGCAGATACATTTTGAGAAGCAGCTCAACTAAACAAACAAACAAACAAACAAACAAACAAACAAACAAACTGGAGAAGGATACTTTAGCAAAGGAGTGCCGTAGCCACTATAGACTCTTAACTCTTGACATTACACTACTCCACACATTTTAGACATCTGCATATTTACCTAACATAAGCATTAACAAATGTTGACTTGAGATCTCTTTTACATGCGTGAACTACTGGTTAAAATGCATTTTATCCACATTTGTAGTTGTCTAATCTTAAATGGACTGCATTTATAGAGCGCTTTTCTAGTCTTTGCAATCATTTAAAAATGCTTTTACAACACACATCAGCATTCACACATGAATTCACACATTCATCCTCAAGTGACAAAGGCTGCCATACAGAGGCTGGTGCCACCTGCTCCTCAGGGGAAATGTACACACACTCACACACCGCTGGCTGTGCCATCGGGAGCAATTAGGGACTTAGTAACTCGCCTAGGCCTAGGGTTGGGAACCGAAACTCGGTTCCAGATGAGAACCGATAAGAAAATGCTGGGTACCCATACAAAATACACAATTTAGGTTCTGCTTAACGGTTTCTAAATGCGGTAGACCCTGTATTCCACCGGGTCCGTCTGCGCTGCGGTGACCCGGTGGAATACAGGGGCGGACTGGCCATCTGTGTGTTCTGAAGAATCACAGGCCGGCTCGGTTCGCTGATGACCGACACCGCCCTTAATTTTTTTAAACGGCATCATGTAAGTTGCGCTGACAGGCGACAGAGGTCCACAGTTGCCCCGCAGCGAGGCTCCCCCTCAGGGTTCGAGTTATAAACTGAGCTCTATGGGGGTCTTTGAAACTAACACTATCTTAAAAAATTTGCAAATGTATTTCGGAACCTATCCATGTGAACATATATATATATATACACAATAAAAAAATATCTTATACATATATATATATATATATATATATATGTATCAGACCCCTCCTTATGGGAGCTCAGCTCCCATTGACTCCCACATAACTCGAACCCTGCTCCCCCGCCCTCCCGTAGACAGTTCATGAGCTCAGTCACTTCATAACATCAAAGATGGGTCGCGGTAAACGCTCTGAAGTGAGGCTCCACTACACTAAAAAAGAAAAAGACAAGGCACAGTGTAATGCCTGTTAATAGCTTGCCACAGGCATAGCTCAGTTAAAATAAAGCACAGCTATTGTGTAATACATTTGTATTACATGTATTTTTTTGATTTGTAAAAATGTCAGTTAAAGCTTAAAAGAATAAAGATATTTTTGTTATCTAAACGTTTGACCTCTTTCTTTTACAATTTTGGAATCGAAACGGGGGAATCGATAAGAACCGGAATCGATAAGCAGAATCGGAATCAATACATTTCAGACGATACCCATCCCTAATCTCGCCCGAGGCCCCAAAAATAGTTCTATTAAATGAACCAAAAATGAGTGTCTGATCCAAAGTAAACTCTAAAGCTCCTAGGTGTAAAAAAAACACCCTAGTCAAATGTAGAAATGCACATGATTTGGCATTAGAACCCAAAGTGTGCTGAGTCTTCATGGCTGAACCACAGTATGGTCTCTTGTCAAACTACTGAATTGATTTGTCCGTCACATCTCCCACGGCGACTGCTGTCCGCTCCACATCATGCCTTTCCCTGAAATCTTTATTTTCTGTCTTTCACAGAAAATATTAATGAGCAATGTTACCCTGAAGTCCTAACTTAATATTAGAATCAAAACATTCATGTTTCTATTTCTGCTTCTTAAATTATTGCAAAAAGAAGATATGTAACCTGGAAATGTGATCAAGGGACATGCGCTGTGAGGTCTTGAAAGGAAACATGGCAACCTTTCTTTTGCAAATCCAATCCCTTACAAACATTTTTCCCACAACCTCTGGCTGTTCCCCAAGATGGCCGACTTCTTAAAGTCTCTTTTCCAACTGGCTACTTTTGTGCTTATTGTTTTCCAATTGGTCATGCCTCAAGCAAACCTATCCTATCCCTAACACTGGGTTGGCTCAGAGAAAAGGGTTTACCCTCCTAGTTTGAAAACATATGTGCAAACACTACCTGTATAACAGTCGGTTCAATGCTCGATCTTGACATATTTCATTTATTATGAATCTGTAAATCTGCCCAACATGAACACAAGAGCAATGACTCACACGCTGGCCCTGTTCACCTGCTTGGTTTGACTCAGCTCTACTCAACTTGGCAATTTGTGAGGATAAATAATGAAGCAATAATTCACAGCAGGCCACATTGCAGTGATATTAAATCTGTGCTGGAGTAACATGTTTAGTTGTTGATTATTGTGTCAACTTTGCATTAGTTACATCAGCAACCTGGGGGTAGAGGATTTATATGCATCTCTAATTGGTTATATCTGCTATTTCTAACCTATTATGCTTATTAAATATAGCAATATCTACTCGTGCCCCTTCCAGAATCAGAATCAAATCAAACTCCTTACATAATATCCATATTTCACCCATAAAGCTGATTTTTAATCTTCACATTTTCATGTGTAAGGAATATGGCTAACTGTTTGAGTGCATAACAATGAACATATATCAAAAAGCAATTGCTGAAAATGTGAAGAACACTATATATATATATATATATATAACTATGCAGTATTTTCACAGAAAGCTACAGTAAAAAACACATTTTGGTTTTAAATAAAGTATTTAGGTGTAGCCTACTTTGTATTTGACAAGTAAAGGTGATTGTGTGTCTGTCATTATAAGGTTCAGTATTTGTAGACCAAGCCTAAAAAATATACAAGTCTAAAAAAAATGTTGATAGAATTTTTGTTAAATGTAGTATTCCTTTTCTGCTTGAAACATGAGAAGCACTTTTCACCGTAAGTAATACATACATGATGTGGAAAATAAAATAAAATGCAAGAAATATCAAGCTGTCTTGGCTTTAAACTTTATTTATCGTGTTGTATAAAGGGACAAGCTGACATTATAATTGTTTATTTGTGCTAAAAGGACACACAAGGATAGTTCATTGTGTCACAACACAGTTGTTCATTGTGTGACTATGATGGTAGTCGATAAGACTGCAGTTCTTCCATCCCTCTCTTTCAATGTCAAATCGCTGTCTCTTTCTAGTTGTGCCTCTTTCACACAATCCTTTACAATAAAGTCTTTTCCTGACTTTTGGTACACAGAGCACATACTGTATGTTTGCTGTTAAGGCATTGTGCTTCTTTCAAGAAACTGAGATGCAGCTCCTCACAAACACCTCTGCCTCTTTGAACTGTTCCCTTGTAGATCTCCTTCCTCTCTCATTTCAAGAAGCCTTTTATGATTCCAATGTGCATCTACTGTAGTACTGCCATTTATTTTCCTACTTCCAACTCTTTCTCTATTGAACACTATTTAATTGCTCCCAATGCTTCAAGGGAGTTCAGATTCAAAACCTGCATCAACATAAAACCAGAATATTATTATGCAACTTTTATAAGTCCAATCAAATGTGTTGTAATGAACATGAATACACAATAAACCTTCAACTTGGTACATTCTGTAATCGGCTTGATAGGAGTTTTCATTGTTAGTCGTCTATCTTATTTCATGCATGTACAGTATAGCATTAGTGGTTTTATTTCACTCTTATCTGTGCTGCTACTTCACATTCAAAGTGGCTTCACAGTAAACACAATGTTTTGGTGCCACAGAGGCTAGCGCTCACTGCCAATTATCAATCAAAAATGTATCTTCAAAATTATTATTATCTCTTTATGGATAAATACGTTTTTAAATGAGATGGAGGAGGCTGCTGCTTCGGAGGTGGAATACGTGACTGACGGGGATGAGCAGATAGAGCTTTTTTTATTTTGGAAGAAAATGGCTTTGTGCTTTTGTTCACATGAAATGATTCAATTGTGCTTAATGCACCACAAACTGTATATGAAATACATAAAAAAGAGGTAATTAGATTACAATTATGGATCTGTATCATAGAACACTCAAGAAAAACCATTTAAAAAGTACAAGAGTATGTGTACAAGAAGGTCTGCTGCTACTTGGAAAGATTGCAGAATAGCTCAACTCATTAAAAAAAAGATAATTAATTCTCAAGTGTATCTGCATGTTTAAATGGGATTCTATGGTGAGAGGCAGAAGTCATGGGAGACACCATTTTTCTTTAAAGGCAAATAAATATGCAATTGGGAATTTGCTTTGAACCTGAATGTGACTTATAGAGGACGGGGAGGTCTGCTAAGAAAATTAGTAATTCTGTACACTCTGATTAATTATGGTCTGTAGCATCTTATTTAACTCCTAGCTGCTTTTCCCCCTCCCCTTTACCTTGTTTGCTCATAATGCACATTAGCTTTGAAATCGCCTTAAGTGTGTTTGGGCCTCAAGTGGCATGCCTACATCAAATTAAACAACACTGTCTTTCAGCGTGTTACAATGTTAATGTGGCCTAGGGCTCTAAAAGAAGCTCTCAATTTAGATAGAGGATTCTCCCATTACCATTTGACATGTTCCTGCCTGGCTTTAAACATGCGACCGGTAACTTGATAACTTTTGTCGAATATGGCACTGACTCCGAGCTCTTGCTATCTGCCTTCTGTGTACATGTAATCAAACCTCACTGCGGAGAATTGAAGTAGACAGTAGGCATACATTGCAATTGATCTAAGGTTGTTTTAAACTTGACACTTTACTACCACATCAACTTGACATTAGAATTTAAATCAACAGCAAACAACCTATTGCTTTGTATTGTTGAAATCTGGAGGGATAATTCTGACGTACAATAATAATTATACATACAAGCAGCACAGAGCAATGATGGCTCAGTTGTGGCACAATTTCAACACCTAGAACTAAAGTCCAATTTACAATGAAATCCCCCTGCCCTTTATCTATGTAGGGCCCTGACACTAACCTGAAAGTATAAAAAACATATGCACAACACCCCCTAAGCATACACGTTTAATGTCCCTAAATCTAGAAGGGGCAAAGACTACCGCATGTGATACATTAAAGACTTCCTACCATATAATCCTGAAATAGCTGGTATATTTTCTCCCTGTGTGGCATCCACAGCTGAGTAGCTGCAGAGCGGAAAGACAGGGCGAGACTGCATTTGGAAAGACACGGTGTAATATTCACAGTATAATGCATAATTCAGCCCGTGCTGTGGATTAAACCCTGCTCGCCAACTGTTACAGAGCGCCACTTAAAAACAGCATGTAGCATGACAGCCAGGACCTGAAGTGTTACTGATATCATGAGCTTCCTCGTGGCTGTTTAGCAGCTACATTTCTCCCCAGAATTTCACACAAGAAAGTCATTCATATATTAATATTTTTTAAAACCCCTCTGTTTGCCAGGTTGGAAAAACCCTTGCTCTCCAGAACACACACTCTCCAAACTAAACTGAGAGTGAAGCATGGAAAAAGTAATTACAGAAAGTATAAATGTACTGTATGCACAAACAGATGTTCTTTTTAAACGAACAAACTAAAAAACATGACACACACACACACACACACACACACACACACACACACACACACACACACACACACACACACACACACACACACACACACACACACACACACACACACACACACACACACACACACACACACACACACACACACACACACACACACACACACACACACACACACACACACACACACACTCTGGAGGATAGTTTTTTCCGTAGACAAATAGCCCTTATCAGAGATTCCACTCCTTGTTGCCATGACAACAATAGAAATTACCCCAACCAGGAGTTTTGTTCTCCTGCCTTGTGTTGCCCTCCGCCTCATCCTCTGGGAGTGTGTTTTCAACATAATGCAGGGGAAGGCAACACAGGAACAGCGTCACACAGAGCTGATTGATCATGACACGCGGGGAGCGCCTGCTGTGCACAGGGAACGCGCTTTGACAACAATTTTTTTTAAAAAGTACCCATCTCTGCCAACACTAAACAAACCTGCAGTCTCTCGTGACAACATCGTACCTGTCACCTACTCTGAAAACATCCTGAAGCTGCGTGGAGTAGATTTAAGTGTGATCAGGTATAATTGAACACCTCTAAATCCACAAAAGCCTCTTACTCTGCTGAATTGACTTTGGGAAATCAATTCCGTTTTTGTGAGAAATGCCGCTGATAGTCAAATAAAGTGATAAAGCAAACAGACACAAAACTTGATTTCTTGCCTCACAGCAGCTCAAGTTGCAAAATGAAGGACAAATATGCATCTGATGTGGCTGCAGCAGTTTCTTTCAAGTATGTATCTCTCCTAATGCAGTGCTTTTGACGGTATATAAGAGGGAGGCCGACACTATAGGGACTTTCTATGACTCGCTCATCTTCATGCCTTTCTGATTTATTTTTTTATTTAGCAATTCAGAATTGTACTTTATTGAAGCATAATGTCCAACCATCAGCGAAACCTTGCTTGTATTTGTAAAAGTCACAGATATAGGCAATGTTTCGCTGATGGTTGGACCCATTGCACCGGTCATGTGACACCACTGTCCTATCTTCCAATGTCAATGCGTCACGTAACAAGGCTCTTAACACTAAACGTGAACGTTTGACCTCATCCAACACCTCAGGTCAAGTCCATTGTGCGGCTTGAGCCTCCGGTGACATGCTTCAAATTACGTGACAAATGACGTCTTTGCTTGTGTGTTACAATTCTAATGGGGCCTGTGGCTTTGAGAGAGGCTATCACCTGAAATAGATGATTCTGTATCGTTTTGCTTTCATTACCAGTTAAATGATTTGGTACTGCCTGGCTTCATACACGCTGATGATGGTTAACAAGCTGACCGAGGCAACAGAGACAGCACCGCATCTGAGGTTGATGCAGTAATTAATAGATATATTCAATAAACCAGTACATAAATGATGTAGAAAGCTGATTGAGATATTTTTCTTTAAGATAGAATATGTTTCATTACGCAAAATATCTTCAGGACAAACTGATAATGTGTCACAGTCAATGTGAGAGGGTTCCAGAGGGGTGACACTATTACACTTTTTAAAGAAAAGGGTTTTGATGGATGCATAAATGCATCATCAATGTGTCTGACTTTCACTGACAGATCTTTGCTTTATGGCTGAATAAACTCATAGCTGACAGAAAAATAGTTTAAAATATTGTTTCACTTTGTACTTCTTGTTTACATCATTGAAGAATATCATTGTGTTTGATTCAAAATAGTGGAGATTAAAGTTTTTGCAGAATATCTGTCCTGATCTATAAAGACTTTCTTTAAATATGTTTAATTGATTGTGGAAGGGAAAGCAAAGTGAACCAAAATCAAATCTTCCTTATTGGATCACGTTCAGTAAGTCCGCCTGCTAGCTGGATGTATTGTCCCATTGGTAGAGTGCCTCCAGTCACAGTAAATGTGCCAATGCAATGTATGTGTACTCTACCAACTTCACATAGATATTAATAGTAGAAATACAATCAACCTCTAGATCTATCTGTATTTGGTTTTAGTTGCCCATAAAAATGTGACTCCTGGTACCATGCGGCAGGTGGATTTGACACTGTCAGAGAACGCAGTGTGTAAAGTCTGGTTTATTATTCATAGTCATGATGTTACATAAAGTTTGGCATTCGAATAAAAATGACTATTCAGTCACGGATTGTTGTTATGTTGCGTTATTTTGCCTTTTTAAAAATCACTATGCATAATGAGTTTTGTTTTCAGATTTGAATGATTGAACTATTTCAGATGCAGCAGCCACCACTAGAATTAACAAGCAGATCCAAGGTGGGTCTTTTTGAAACAAATCCCATTGCGGGCATACTGTAGCAGGAAATGCTGTCCCTATTTTTAACCACAAACATGCAGTCTTTCCAGCCGGGACACATGGGAGGCCTCCAATTAGCTCACAGGAAACCCACAGAGGCAAACAGAGATAACTAATAATGTGTCTTTCCCCACATGCTGACACACTGCAAGAGAAGCAACTTAACATGTCAGGAGGAAACTTAGTTAGGGAAGAAGAATGTCCTTCTGATTGACATTTTAAATATATCTCTATGCATAGCAGAGTATCATATTGTGTGCTATGTGTGATTTAAGAATACACTTGTAGTTAGAGGACATTTAAATGGCCTGTAAACAGTAAAGGAAACAACAGCATTGTGTTGCACTTTTCTGCAGGGAAAGTTATTTTGAAATGTATTGTTGCCTTGTTTTGCTGTGATGCATTAGGGTAGGTGAGAGAGCTCAACATCTGCTATCACTGTAACAGCACATTGAGTGTTATCACATTCAAGCCTCTCTCTCTTTTTAATTGTTCTCAGTGAGCTTCTGAAAAGGCTGCGACTGTAGTTCTCATTATGAAAAAGTCAGTGTTGCAACAGTAATGGACTTTGATATGTGACTCAAACTATGCCCCTTTCTTTTGTGGTCCTTGAATCTGATGTTTTACGAAGGGTTGGGAAGCCTTACCTAAACTTTATTTGAGTTTTGCAAGCGCTTCTACTTGAAATGTAATTCAATCAAATCAGTAAGTCGCTGGCTGAATATTGTCTGACTAATTAATTCACTTCATTCACAGCTTCTTCCATCTATACGCTGACTATTTTATTGGTTATATCTTATATTTAACAACTCACTCACTCGCTCTAGCTGCTTGTCAGCTAACATGATTCAAAATTAACAGCGTACATGTTTGAATCTACGTTGTGTCCTCCCCTTTAAATGAATGTCAATTATGTACTGACAGATAAGATTGTTAATTACAAATAGGAGATTAAAGTAACGTCATGATATTATCTGCACTGATGACGGATTAACTTGTCTCAGTCACAGCTAAATTGTAAGAAGCATTTAAAGGCTAAAACATTCAGCTTAATCTGAAGTATATAGATGCTGTCCTGAGACGTAGCAAAATGACAAAATTGTTAATTTATTTGTTCTTGTGACTTTCTGTCGGTTATTTAGCATTTAAGAAAAACCACCCACTTTGTAGGATTTAAACAATTCAGTCATAGTCTGATGATATTTCTGTGCACTAGAAAAAGCATGTGTTGAAGATCTCTTGCCCACACAAAGAGACACTGTGGCAGCAGGAAAAATCAACACATAAAACATTCTGTTAACAGTGAAAGTTCAATGGAATTGTCCGTCAGTGCTGTGGTAGCAATTTCAATGTGCCAACTGCAGTCCAACGTCTAATGAAGAGGCAGAAAACCATGACTGTATAAAACCAGCAGTTGGTTGGAGGGAGAAAGGATTTACTGTCAGTGGCCTGAGAAGTAAAACAAAAATCCTAAAAGAGGACGTTGTGGTTTCTCTGCATAATCCAACAGACGTCAGTGAAAGGCTTCCAAAATAGCTGCGTGGACCTGGCCCAAGGAAAATGAAACTGCAAAGTCCCTTGAACATAAAGAAGTTTTTTACCCCGGGACGTGTGAGCAGAGCCAAAACTGGTAACAGTTGACCGCAGGGAGAATTTTTCCATATCCTGTTTTTAAAAACATGCCGTAGAATTTATAAACTACCCGATATATGAAAACATAGCTCTTCAGAAAATCGGTTTTGCATTGGCATACTGCCTTATCATTATGTAACTTATGTCAGATCCATGAGAGAATAAACAAAGTGAAACTTCAAGTAGTTTATTATAAAAGACACTGAAAATAGCTATTTCCCCAATTCCACATTATATTCCACATTATGTGCATCCCTGCTGCTAATGTCAAAGACCACAATTTACTTAAAACTTGCAAATAATTAGTGGCGAGGCTGGACAACAGACCCACTCACACATTTAGCAAAAGGCCACAAATGCTAATGCTGTGCCCAATAAATTAAATGCTGCAATGTGCCACCGAGGGAAACAGTGGAGCAGTTTGGTTAATCACACAGGTTCCAGTTTACATTCAACAGATATCTGCAGAAGACAGAAGGAGTACTTATTTCAGCAAACAGTGCAGCAATAGTCATTTTGTATCCGTGACCAAAGACATACACATACATTTGGAGGACCAGCAGCTCAATGTAACCACCATCTCACCACAGTACTGTCCCAAAGTCTCATATCAAGTGTGCTCTAAGGCAGCGGTTCTCAAACTGTGGTCCGCGGAAAAAAGCTAAATAAAATCCACTTCTTACTATCAAGGATTTTCGGGGACCACTTCATATGTGACCTGCTCCATCGAAATCAGTCGCATTGACCCGAAGACACATTTTGAGTTGTATACACTGTTGGAAAGAGGAGATTCCAAGCTTTCTAATGATATCAGGAGTGGTGTAGTGGTCGTTGGACGCGGGGGATCGCCGTTACCCCACTTATTTGGAGCCCCCACTTTTTTGAAGTAGTATTTCTTTTGAATAGTCTGATAAATATAAAATCATTGCCAGTGTTATCAGTTGCAAGTGTGTATTTGTTGTAACAATGACGGAAACAGCCTGTGTGTGTGAGGGGCAGCGCCATGTTTCTGTGTGTGTGGGAGAGGGAGAGAAGCGGCACTGTCTGCTTATTTGCAATGACGTAGCTCCAGGGGCGGATCTACCGGGATGGCAGCTTTGTTTTGAAATAAATATGGTGGCTCATCGGACATTTATAATCCCTAATGTCCGAGTGCAAGGGAATGCAGCACAAGACGCAAGCCTTGTATCCCCTCCCCCGGCGCGAAGCATCCGGACCCAATTAGATGGAAGGAATGAGGTATTTGCGGTCTACAATGACAGAGAAGAGACTGTCAAGTTTGGCTGTACTCAGCATTGAATCAAAACGCACTAAAGCTTTGGATCTTAATACGTTTGTGAGGCGTTTTGCTGAACAACATGGAAATCGCCGCATTCAGCTGTAATAGACATGCCAACGTGATGCTCTGCTCACGGATGACTCGATGAGCATAACAAACTGTTAAGGTGATGACCTTACGTGTGTAAATACATTTTTTTCTTTGTGGGGGTCTGCCCCAAAAAACTGTTTTAAGTCCTACGAAAGTCAAATAAGACGGCGTGTAAAACTTCACTGCCCAGCCATAAAAAAGTAACCACTTTGATTTAACTAGGCCAGTAGGGCTTTCCACTGGATAATAACTGCAGCGATGTGTTTTAGCTGAATACACGTTTTTTAACCCTAACTGATGCAGTTAGTCACTTCTTTTATTATTTTTAGCTTAGTTTTACGGTTTGCATATGAGGTGGTCCGCGAATATCCTTGATAATAAATAGTGGTCCACACACAAAAAGTTTGAGAACCCCTGCTCTAAGGAGTATGTCCACTCTAGATAAAGTGTATTTACAACAATTCCCCGTCTTCTGACGGATACATTTATATTCTAGTTCTTATTTGCTGTCAGCTGTTACTAATGGTACTTTATTATGTGCTTACCTGTCGATTATTTTCTTGATTAATTTACTAAACCCTTAGTAAATAAAAAAATCAGTAAGAAGCGAAATATGACCCAGTTATTGAAAATAAGTTGACTTATTATTAAACAGTCAAAACACATACATATTTAAGACCAATCTAAGAACAACACAGCAACACATCCCACATTTGCAAACCTAGAACTAAAATATATGTTGTGTTTTTCCTAAAAAAAACATTGATATTAACACAAATATTTGGTGATTAATTTGCATGACTCTAATGAGGAAATATTGTTATTTAAATGATTGGCCATGTCACACAATGGTGAAAGTTTCAATAATATGTTCACTGATAATGTATTTAATTTGTTTTCCTACAATATTAGCTTTTTGCAGTTTAATATATGCTTGTGGCAGAGGTGGGGGACTCGAGTCACATGACTTGACTCGAGTCTGACTCGAGTCGCATATTTTCGGACTTGAGACTTGCTTGACTAACATTGATAAAAGACTTGACTTTGACTTGGTATTCATGACTTGAGACCAGTCTATGCTTGAGACAGATGACTCGAAAGGAAATTAAATATTTGCATTTGTTTTTGTATCGTATGGAGCCCCTAAAGGGCATTGAAAAAAATAAAAAGATAAGCTACAGTATCTCGTTTGCACGAGAAAGTTACTGGAGCGCCAAGCAGAGTCCTGCATCGGGTCGGGTACCCCGCAAAAAAAGTGATTCGCGGGTGGTATTTTTTCAAACCCTTTTTCAGCGCCCCACTCTCCATTGCTGTTTATGTGGAACATAAAACTAAACTTTTCATAACCACAATATTTTAACTGATTTAAATGCGGAAACTGGGGTTATTCATCAGAATTTCGTATTACTTGACTTGTGACTTGCTTGACCTGAGCAATGACTTGACTTGACTTGCTTGACTCTCACCACAGTGACTTGAGACTTGCTCATGACGTGCACATACATGACTTACTCCCACCTCTGGCTTGAGGCAACTACATCGTTTTACATTTATGGGAAATATGCCTTTTTTCTTTCTTGTAGAGTTATATTTGAAGATAGGTACAAATGTATCTGTACAATTATAAAGCTGTAGCCAGCAGCTGGCTAACTTAGCATAGCATAAACACTAAAAACAGAGGGAAACAGGTAATCTGGCTCTGTACAAAGGTAACATAATATATGGACATATGAACCCTAGAACATTGCTAATTAATAAACACATTGTCTTATTTGTTTTAGTCCATACACAGCTTATTCCCAACCTGAGAACAGTTAAGTAGTGCTGGTAGCTTCATATTTGCAGATATGAGGGTGGTTAAGGTTAGGGAAAGATGATAGTCTAGGATTGATGCAAGTCAAAAAAGTCAACTTCAACATTTAACCAAACCAAAAATCTTTCTAACCTTTAACAGAAGTTATTGAGAGTGCAGGTGCGCTAAAATGTAGCATTCCCTTTTCAAAAACAGAATGTTGAACATGATCCAGGCTACAATGACATATCCCGTCATTCTCTGTGATACAAATTGGTAGTATCTTGTCGTACAATGTAGTTTCTTATCGATAGAGTTGGAAAACAGGAGAAAAAAGATAATAGCGAGTAAGAACAGGTTGGTAGATATTCTATTTGCAATGCTTTACCCGTTGGGCAGCTGCTGCTTTGAATTAATTTCTGTAAAATGCTCTTCCTTCCCCTCGGCTCTCTATTTCTGTTTGCAGTGACAATGCCCTGAAGAGGGAAGCGACAAGGACGATGTGCAACACCCACAGTGATGTTCCTTTTTTAAAGCTGCTTTAACCTTCGCTCACCAGTGAACAATTACCCTATTAAGATGTTAAGCCAATATAATGCAACATGATGAAATCTGTGAGAAACCGCACTGAAAATGTCCATACATACACATCGCAAAGATGACAAAGTTATAGCATATGAGTTCTGACACTGAAGGTGAGTGTCATCACTCGCCTTGGCAGGCGTTCTGGAAATAGTAATTAGAAGAATAACAGGAGCAAGAGTTGTGACAATAAAGTCAATACTCTTTTTATAATACAGCCAATACATCTTTAGCCACCAACATTTCACTTACTACTAGTATTTGTTCCTGTACCAGTGTTTACTAAATGTACTATTAGTAAGGATGTTCCAGGTACAAAATATAGACGAAATCATTGACATATATATGTATAATAGTGGAGCACACATGAAGATAATGCCACCTCATTCAATGTGAATCTAACTACAACAATTCCTACTATTATTTTTCACAAACAACACCATTTCCCGACTCTTTTCTTGTAAAACAGGCACACTGTGAATGTATTGTTTGTGGCATTCTGCTCTCATCAGCCTCACCTCCAGCCCCCTTCTCTCACTGTAACTCTCATCCGAGTGCCCTTACATGCGTAAGAATTAGCACGACAGCATTATGGTGCACAGTAGCTCTTGTGCACGATTACAAATCAAACCATTTGCTTGGATCGAGGTGAAGTGTGTGTGGGGGGATCTTGGCCCTTGCAGACCATGAAACTGACTCATCCTCATGTAAGCGAGTCGAGCCCCGGCCATCTGATTGGCTGCGTACAGCATTCGCGGGCACTCCACACACACAAACGCACATACCCGCACACACAGTGAGATAGACCCCGGGCTCTTTGGAGCGAGCATTAGTCACTCCACATAAAAGCATCCAGTCACTCCAAAGCATGGAGATCACGGAGAAGGAGTGGGAGACGAGGTCTGTAGAGGTCTGGTTGTGGCAGCCATTTTCCAGCACGTACAATGGCTTCTTGGGCAGGACAGAAGCCGAGAAAGCTTTAGAGTTTGAGTTCCTGGCTCAAGTTGACATAACCCTGATCGATACATGAGGAGACGCCCCCTGATCCTGGCTCATCTAGGATCAGTGTTTCCATGTTCACGCCGGCCTAGACTGACCATGGGGTGAAGCTTGAGGTCGTCTGACTGTAATAGATGGTGACTGCTCACGTGGCACTTATATAACGGGGTATTACCTATCAGCGTTAAACATTAACTGTTGTCAGGCTGTCCAGAACTGGTAGTGAAAATTCTCCAAGCAATGCGTGTTGAGTTCGTACGAAGCAAAGAATAATGCTCTGACTTGATGCGAATCTTGAAGTTGTCGGTGGTTTAATAGCGCCACAAGTGAGTAATATACTATGTGTCTGTAATGTCTGTAATGGTGATGCACTGCTTACTGATAGCACTATCAAACTGTGTAAGATGCAATCATTGAAATGCTTTGTCAAGATGCTGTTATCTGACAAACCAAGAAGAAATGCAATAGAGCCAAACAGGTTTTGGAGAAAAGATGGAAGCAAGAAGGATTATTACCTTTGCACTTGGACTGTGCAACATAATGTATAATGAATAATTAATCTAGTGCTCAAAACACTCGTGTAACTGCAGTGGTAACTTTGTCAGCCATTTTGTTCTTATTCTTAGTCCCGTGTCATATGTCAAAGGGAAATTAAAGTCAGCAAGAGTTAATCTTATCTTAGTCAAAGAAAACTATATTTGATTTATTTTAGTCAACAAAAACATGATATTTCAGTCAATGCTTTTTGTAAATGTTGAAACTATCTTGCCCTTCAGTTTTCATTAAACTAATAAGTATTATAAGATAATATGGCAGAATATTGTGATAACAATACAACTTGCAATATATCAACAGATTTACATGTGTAATAGTTATGCTGCTTTAAGTATACTGCTCAAACGCGACACATCGAGTTGGTAAATTGAAAGAATGAAAGGAAATATTCCAAACAAATTAAACATTTAACTCACCACAAAAGGCACCTATAAAACAGATTGATAATAACACAAATGTACAAGATAGTAACAACTCAAAGTTAGCTGTTTAGTTGGTTTGAGCTACATGTAAGTTGACCCCAAAGGACACAGTAGTACAATACAGTATTTTACAGTATTTCCTTATAGGAAAATATATTTCTCTGATTGTTTGATGTTTGTAACAGTTGGTGTAAGATGTCTTGTGAGTCGATCATCTTGCATAAATAGTTCAGTCAAAAAGGGAAGATGTCACTATCCTGGCAACTCAACTGCTGTATCTTAAAAAACAACTTAAATCTAAGTGAATGTTTTTTTTATGAATAAATTACTCCTAAACATTTGTATGCCCTGACATACTATTATTGTGTTACAAGGTTGCTACAGCAAATGTGTTGGCAAATAGGTGCCTATTTATGCATCCAGGACAGCAGGGGCACCCATATGTTCCCACTGGAGTAATGTATCTGGCCACCTGATGAATTTGAGTCCAATGTTCACTGTCCTTGGCTCTGTATTAGTCTCCAATAACTCGGGAAACATCTGATCTGGGTCTATAACTTTCTTTACTAGCTGGTTGTTTACTTTGTCTCCAGTTTGTTGTCTGACAGGTATACACACTGAGGGTCAGAGACTGTCTGCTCTAAATAGGAATGATGAGAGGATGGAAAGATATAATCAATGTGTAGCCTGTACATCCAAAACAATCAGCTGACAGAGTCTGAAACAGACTCAAAGAGATACAGAGTTGTCCATAATGATCTTTGTATAATCATAAACATTCATTAATTTTTAAAGGGAAATCATAATATAAAACAGCACACTGCATCTTAAACAATTTCCTGTTTGTTTATGATAAATAAAAAGCAAACTAATTTAGCTGTAAAGTTGGATGTGAAGTTATAAAAGTTAAGGCTGCGTGAGTGGCTGAAGCCTAATACAGCAGGCCTACATTAATCATGGAATTTGACACATCATTAGTCATCGCCTCTCTAAAGCCTACTCGTGTTATTTGTCCTACATTATTCAGCAGTTTATGTCCATTGAGCAGATGTGTTGATGGAAAAAAGCTCCATGGTTTCTATACACCGACAAGTTCAGTTTGGCTGTAATAACTGTGGACTGCAATTTAAATGAAAATGTCATAATTGCCATAACAAAATAATACCAACTGCTCTCCTCAAGTGCCACCTCACATCCAGACTGACCATTGAAGTATAATGTAGATAATGACCTAATGTGAGCCCCCCCCATCCCCATGTCATGAGGTTTGGTTTGTCCTACATGAGCCCTTGGTGCTCAGGAAAAGGAGAATTTGTCTGTTCTAATCTAATCATAAGGTATTTTTAGACAAACTGTTTTCATACACACTCTGCATATAACTGCAGGTCTGAAAACCACTGATCCAATTAGAGATTATGAAAACAAAGAGTGAAATCAAATGAATCCATAATGGAACAGCCATTTATTTTTTCAAATATTTAAACCTAAAATAAAGTCCTAAACTATTTATAGCCATGGATTTTGTTCAGTTATACTCTACAAATAGATTTCTGCTTTGATGAGACATACTAGTTCGACCCAAATAACATGACATTGCTTGTTCCTTGTTCTCCAAGCCAATCCAGTTGCTGCGCTGTATGTGGCTGTGTGTACTGTATACTTCTTCCCCCAATGGTTCACAGGTCATATATTTCATAATTTAAAACTTTGAAAACAACACCTTAAGATCTTTTGGATAACTTTGTCTACCCTTTTGACAAACTTGATTTACTTTGCTGACCTCAACAACAAGCCAATCAAAAAGATGTTCTCTATATGACCTACAATGACTAATATCATACTCAGTGTTCATTTTCTGTTTTTCTAACCTTTTTCTTAAGACTGGATTAAATTATAAAGTTCTTGAAAATGTATGGGCGTTGATACAACATGTATTATATTTTCAATTTACACACGGCATCTATTCCACGTCTGTCCGTCCTGGGAGAGGGATCCCTCCTCTGTTGCTCCCCCTGAGGTTTCTCAAGTTTTTCCCTTGTACGATGTGAGGGTCTAAGGACAGAGGGTGTCGTATTGTCATACTGATATTCTGTACACACTGTGAAGTCCACCGAGACAAATGTAACATTTGTGATATTAGGCCAGGGGCGGATCTAGACAAATATTCATGGGGTGGCAAGAGGGTGGCAGGAGAATTTCAGGGGTGGCATCCCCTGGCAGAAGTATATGCTGATTTAATCGCAGTCATATCAACAATGTTAACTTGGAAAGCCACAATATTGATATTTTAACTCAATAGCCTTACATATAAATATATAAGGTGGCAGACATCATTTAATGAATTTTAACTGAACAACAACTGAATGAGTTTGTCTCACTCTGACCAGCAGGGGTACCAAATGTATGCAGACTGCTGCAATAAGTACATTAATTAACTGTCTCATCGATGTTTGTCTGTATGAATATGATAATATTAACAATCATATTATTCCTATCAGTTGTCAATCACTGTTATGATTCACATATTCAGTGTTATTATTGAATAAACTATATTTTTTGGAGGAGTTAATGATGAATGTTCCTCAAGATGCTTGCTCATCCTCCTTCAAATTTGAAAGACAAGTAATTATCATAAATCAAAATATTCAAAGGAACAGTTCAGCGCCCCACAACTTCATTGCAAACAGTTACAACCTTGACTTTACATCAGAAAGAACACACATTAAATAAGTGACTAACTGCATAAGTTAGGGTTAAAAAACGTATATTCAGCTAAAACATAAACATCGCTGCAGTTATGATCCAGTGGAAAGCCCTTACCTACTGGCCTAGTTCAATCTAAGTGGTTACTTTTTTTTGGCTGGGCAGTGAAGTTTTACACACCGTCTTATTTGACTTTCTCAGGACTTGAAACAGTTTTTTGAGGGCAGACCCCCACAAAGAAGAAAAATATTATACACACGTAAGGTCATCATCTTAACAGTTTATTATTCTCATCGACTCATCCATGAGCAGAGCATCAAGTTGGCATGCCTATAACAGCTGAATGCGGCGATTACCATCTTGATCAGCAAACTTATTCAGATTTAAAGCTATGGTGCGTTTTGATTCAATGCTGAGTACAGCCAAACTTGACAGTCTCGTCTCTGTCATTGTTGTAGACCGCAAACAGTGGCGGTGCCAGAGTATTTGTGTTGGGTAATCTATGGTAGGGCTAACCCATGCAGCGGTGGGGCTCAAGTCAGTATTTGCAATGTAATTACATGCTCCCCTTGACAGTGAAACGCCACACGTGAGGTTTAGATTATGTCCCTGTCTCAATCCAAATTGAACTGTATGAAATAAAAAGGCACATTTGTCATGTAGTAAATAAAAAGGGCGACCTGGAGCCAATCCTGCAATTTCCCCACAGGTGAAAGAGTTGACATGCTGAAAACCCAACCCCTGCAGGGGGTCTGGGGGGATTCTCCCCCAGGAGATCTTTTGAAATACTAACATAAAATACACATTCTGGTCCTCACTTGAGAAGAAAAATAAATAAATCTATTACGACATATTTAAAAAAAATGAATGCAATTTTAGTTTTTTGTTACTTTGTTCTGAAAGCTGAACCTCCTGCTCCTCGCAGAAGAGGGAAGAGGCTGTGTGAATTACTTTACATTGTGGATAAGGGTGGATAGCCTGCCCCATTCTGTGTGTCAAAATGAAAGACAGCCCACACACCTATCAATCATCAAACCGTGGGGTCTTATTTCATTACGTGTTGATTTCTATCAACACGTAATGTTGTATCGATGTATATAGAGATGTACTACCGCAAAAGTATTCTCTGTCGGGACTTCCTGCAACAACACCAAGCCGTTATCTTGATTCTGATTGGCCAGAAGACATTATCAAAGATGTTCTATTGCGAAGACGATCACTACGTGACAAAAGTTTTCAAAACCGTTTCTAGTCTTCGGTATTTCCAGACAAGTGGCTACCAATCTTACTAACTGCTGTCTGTGCAATTTACTCCGCGCGAGTTGGCGGAGTTTATTTTGCTTACTTTAACATCATTTTTCATGGTGGGGCTAAGCCATTTCTTGGTATGGCTGTAGCCTACCCCAGCCATACCCTGACCGCAAATACCTCATTCCTTCCGTCTACTTGGATCCGAAATGCTTCTCGTTTTGAGCTGTCCTCCCGTTCAAATGAAATCGCCGCCAATCATATTTCCACGCTCGCGCCAGGGGTCACCCTTGAAAAAGAGATCTTTTGATCTCAAGGGGCTTCACCTGGTTAAATAAAGGCTACAAACAAACAAACAAGGGGGGAGGGGTTAAAAGGCTCGCGTCTTGTGCTGCATTCACTTGCACTCGGACATTAGAGATTTTGTCTCATAAATGTCCAATGAGCCACAACTTTTCTTTAAAAACAAAGCTGCCAAATGGGGTGGCAGCTGGGGTGGCAAGGCCTTTTTCTGAGGTGGCAGCAGCCACCCCGTAGAACCGCCACTGTATTGGGCTATATAAATAAACATTGATTGATTGACTAATATTGTACCTGGTAGGCAATGGCATACATACAGTTTGAACCACGAATCATGCTGTGGTTACTCTGGTTAATTGGTACAGGTCATACCACATCGAGTTCACTCTCCATGGTTTTGTAGAAACATACCGATGTGTGTGAGTTATCTTGATTCACACTGTGCGATCAGCATCTGTGGCCCCTCAAAAAAGTTTACAGGGTCAGTAAGGCGCCAGCCCTCTGCTCACCAGCTCATCTTCACTACGAGCGGAAGAGAACACTTTTTTATGGTTGAGCAGCTGCCCCATTTAATTCAATCTCAAGCTTGTTCATAACAAGTTCCATCACTGTGGGGTTTTAGGTAGCACTCTGAAAAATGACAGGGGGGGGGTAAAAAGCCTAAACTTGATATGACAAATCTTTGAAATGCTTACCTTTCTCAATTCCATAACAAATGTGTAATCCTCTGTTGCCCCAGATTTTCAGCAAACGTAATCAACATTTTGACTACTTCTGTGCGTACTGCAGGTAAACTGACTGAGCTGTATACCTCATTATATTGTAAATAAGTGTTTCTAATTTGCATTTTGGAACCTCAAAAAACTAATTTCTCTTTCGAACATGTATCAACTAGTGTTTTTATATAACTGTAAGGCAATAGCATACAAAGCAGATGATTTGTGTGGGTGGAGAAACCCAACACGTAGGCATATGTGTAATTAGCAATACAATCTACACGTCTAGAATGATGTAACATAATAAAGCCTGGGATTCTCTGGGATACAGGGGATACAGAGGAGGGGGCAAAGAATCAGGTTGCTATTCTTCAATAGAGGCACATTATGTAACTGCTACATGGAAACCTGCACGAGCTGGTTTAAATTTACTCTGGGGCTGTAATCCCAAGGGTGCTTTCTTAACTGCTCCGTCAGCCTGGGCTGTGAACATGTTGTTAATCGTGGAAAATGGGAGGTGACAAACAATCTTTGTCAAATACACTGTAGACCGTTAGGTCAACGGAAGGGCAAGTAGTCTAACTGTTTGTTACACTTCCCATGTGCAGTGTAACAAACAGTTAGACAGTGTAACATTTAGACAGTGTAAAATGTTTTTAGACAATTCATACACAATCTCGGTCAGATAGAGATACACAAAAGCAGGCTTCTTAATCTAGTGTGGGATTTTGCTGACTGACATTTTAAAGGGGACTGGTTTATCATGTTAAGTGGTAGCTAGCTTATTAAGAATATTGATAAAAGAGTTTTGAAGATGCACTTGATGGTTTCAGACATGATGTTCTGCCAAATGATAGATAGCTACAAAAACAGGCAGAATGTCAGCATCCTCTTCAGTTGATAATGCACAACGAAATATGTTACAGCATTGCTCTTGTATTGCAGTGTAGAGCTAGGCCTTAAGGTGAGAAAAAGTATGACATGGAAAATGTGACTTATGTATTTTTAATGCAAACCTGTTGGTCTACTTGGATTCAATTAGTTTTCATATCTTCATATGGTACAGTATTTTTAACATTGAACGTTACAAGACTTAAATAATATAGGATGAACACTGACTGTTAGTACTTTCTGTTTGCAGTGTCCCAATAGACATCTGGTGGAACACATGGATACTAAAAGAAACGTAACTTTGATTACTACTGCATGAAGTAGACTAGTTAGCTGGACATGCATGCAGCCTCATTTAGAACATACAAAAACCGTTTGATCAATTATCAACCTTTTTTGTGATTTTGGTTTAGAAAAACTCCTAAAATCCAAAGTTAGCTTTGTCCTATTCTGAATCTCTGTACTTGCTACTTTGGCTTTTGCACTCTCTTTCTCTCTGTTTTCTTTCACCAATCGTTTTGGACAGCAGCCTAACTGTAATCAGAGTCAAACTACAGTCTTCAATTAACATTGATTCATGAATTCTGTCCTCTTTGAACCGTTTTTACAAGAAGGTAACTTAAGCAGGCTCATTTTTTAAAGGAACCACAATCACCATAAATACTGACAACAGCTGGGATTGTGTATTGTGTGTTGGCAACGGCCCCTTATCAGGCCTGATTAATGGATTGGCAGGACAAATGAATCGAGAAACGTTCCAGCCTCATGAAATTCAACTCACGATTTTTTCTTTCCTTTTCTTGCTTTGGTTACTTCCAAGGAAAATATTTGATCAGTGAGACATGATGTCTCATCTATGAATATATTATTTATTATAATTACAACAGTACAAGTAAGGTGCTTTACTCAAAAAGGCGTCATTATGTTGTTCCATTCTATGGTATTTTGGTCAATTAATGATCCCTACACAAAATCATTGCAATTATGGAAAAGGTACAAGCTCGATCAGTGGGAAAAATGTAAGAGCAAGAATAGCTTTCCTGCTTAAATTCTTAACATTTAACCGTTGATTTTGTAGGCAGTGATGTGCTGATACAATGTTTAAAGGGGACGTGAACACATTATTGTGAGTATCTACAGTACATGTACGGCTTGAGAACTACCTTTGCAATTTTTTCTTGCAGGCCAATCAGAGCAGACTTCAGGCAATAACTTAAATGGAGCGTTTCAGACAGAGGTTAGTTAAAGGTATATTTAGACAGACAGTATGGAAATAATGTTTTTTTGAACATTAAATTGTGTAAACATGTTCGAGTAGAAATAATCCAGAACTTAGTTGAAAAGTGAAATATTGCACACCAACACAATGCATTATTATCACAGAAACAACCTAAATGTCACTGTTAATTATCACCTCTGGAAATAGAAGAATACTTTTCATCCCTTTGGATACCACTTTTATGATCTGTGTTGCATGTGTGTCATGTCCTAACAACATTTAAAGGCATTAACACAAGAACACATTATAACAATACAAATAAAAGCTTGTATGTACTTTTGTTGGAAGTGCTGAAAAAGTGTTTAAAGAAGACGGTTCTAAAAAACGTAACTTTTTCGCAGTAAGAAGAGAACATTGGAACAAACATTCAGTTGCCACTTTATTAAGTGCACCCAGCTAATACTAATCCAACGATATATAGTTAAAACAAAATATTTATGAATTTGTGTTTGTATGAATTTGTGTATGTACATATGTATATATATAAATATATAGAGACCACTCTCCTAACTTGCCTGTATATATTATATGAATGATTATATAAATTATTCAAGATTATAAGTATACATATATATTGTATGTTAACATATATTAACATGTAAAAAAAAAAGGGAGAAGGGGTCGGATTAAATAAGTAAACTTCTTCCGACCCCTTTTCGGACGTGTAATTAGCTAAAGCTTTGTTGTTTATTGATATCAGACGATGATACTACAGATTATTCAATTATTAATTAAACGTTTCGTTTTGTTATTGCATTCATTTGTATAGTACTGTATCATGTCTGTATCACCTTTTGTTTAATTTGTATTTTCTTTAGTTTTACACGCTCGGAAAAATTCAATAAACTAAACTAAATGCAGAAAATCCCAAATTGTTTAGGTTTGTGATTTCCTTTTTACTGTTTTAATAATTTGAGCGTTACTTAACCTTCATAAATGCTATTATGTAATTTGTTTAAGCTTTTTTGGAGAAGTCTGATTCGATGTAATGGTAATGTTGGAATCTGTATAAACCTTGATCGAGTCTCCTAATAACCATCCATTAAAACTCCAGCCTTTAAAAAAAGAAACAAAGTGCTCCAAAACTGAACATTAAAACATTATTGAAGGTAGAAGTGTTGCATTAGACTGCAATATTTCTAAGTTGTTTGATGTCAAAGCCATCATTGCACATTGTCCAATATCATCTTTACACTCTAATGGATGCTGGTAAAGTAGACTGGAAACAGTAAACCCTTAATGAACAATTACAGGCCCACATCAAACCTCCCATTTCTAGGTAAAATCATTGAAAAAGTTGTTTTTCAACAGTTGAGTAATTTCTTGCATTTAAATAACTGTTTTGATGTGTTCCAGTCAAGGCTTTCGTCCAAACCACAGCACTGAGACTGCTCTTGTAAAGGTCTTTAATGACATCCACTTAAACACAGACAGTGGCAGAACTTCAGTGTTAGTATTATTAGATCTCAGTGCTGCGTTTAACACTGTTGTCCACAGCATATTACTAGACCGACTGGAAAACTGGGTGGGACTTTCAGAAACAGTTCTAAATTGGTTTGAATCCTACTTAAAGGATAGAAACAACTTTGTTTCTATAGGTAAATACACATCTGAGTTGACAAATATGACATGTGGGGTTCCTCAAGGCTCCATCTTGTGGCCTCTTCTCTTTAACATCTACATGCTACCACTGGCTCAGATAATGAAGAACAACAAAATAAGTTACCATAGCTATGCAGATGACACACAAATGTACGTAACAATTTCACCAGGAGACTATGCTCCAATTCAAACACTGAGTAAGTGCATTGAACAAATCAATGACTGGATGTGTCAGAACTTTCTCCAATTAATCAAAGATAAAACTGAGGTAATGGTTTTTGGAGCCAAGGCAGAACGTTTAAAAGTTAGCGCTGAGCTTCAGTCTGCAATGTTCAAACCAACAGATAAAGCCAGAAATCTAGGTGTAGTCATGGACTCTGACCTGAGTTTCAACAGTCACATTAAAACAGTTACTAAATCAGCCTACTATCACCTAAAGAATATATCTAGGATTAAAAGACTAATGTCACAGCAGGATTTGGAAAAACTTGTCCATGCCTTTATCTTCAGTAGACTCGACTACTGCAATGGTGTCTTCACAGGTCTCACTAAAAAATCTATTAGAAAGCTGCAGCTGATTCAGAACGCTGCTGCTCGAGTCCTCACTGACCCTAAGAAAGTGGATCACATCACTCCAGTTCTGAAGTCTTTACACTGGCTTCCTGTGTGTCAAAGAATAGATTTCAAAATATTGCTGCTGGTTTATAAAGCACTGAATGGTTTAGGCCCAAAATACATTACTGACCTTTTGCTAAACTATGAACCATCCAGATCTCTCAGGTCTTCAGGGACTGGTCAGCTTTCTGTCCCCAGAGTCAGAACTAAACATGGAGAAGCAGCATTCAGTTATTATGCTCCAAATATCTGGAACAAACTCCCAGAAACCTGCAGGTCCGCTGCAACTCTTACTACTTTTAAATCCAGGCTGAAGACTTTTCTTTTTGTCGCTACTTTTAATTGAACTATTCATATCTTAAACTGCACTGTAACTTTTATCCATGTACTTTTTCTTTTAATGTTTAATTGAACTATTCATATTTTAGACTGCACTGTAACTTTTATCCATGTATTTTTCCTTTTAATGTTTATTTTATTAGCTTTTTTTTTTTTAATGCTTAATGTCTTTCATTTTTTGTAAAGCACTTTGAATTGCCTTGCGTTGAAAAGTGCTATATAAATAAACTTGCCTTGCCTTGCCTTAAGGAGTCAAAATGATTATAAATGTGTTTGTCTGTCTTTATTTAGGCTCTTTGAAAAACTGGCAAACCGTTCATTCTTCCCTGCCTGTTGCCCAGTGCATGCTGGGATGTGCTCCAGCCTCCTGTGACCCTGAACAACAAGATGGATGGATGTCTTGGCTGAAGGTAAGAGTCATTTTCCAAACAGCAAAATGAGCCATTTTTCTGAAGGGTCAGCGGTGACTCTGACCTCTGGTTATCAGCACAATTTGTCAATTTGTTATGCAGAGCAGGAAGTTTCAATATAAGAGTCAACTGTCATTAAATATGGACTGGAATGTAAGAGGCCGAATAATATCAATAAAGCATTTGTAAATGTTGTATGCCAGTGTGATAATCACAGTAGAAGCTCTGAATACTGGTCAGTGGCATTTAATCTACCCAATACAAATAGGATTAACTCTGATGCTGTTCTTCATTTAGAAGTTGAGTCTTTTATCAGCTCATTTCCATTATAGCTATGTGAATAAGTTGCATGGCATACAGACGTGTATGTTGGTTGTCGTATGTTGGTATGCATGGATTCCAAAAGTGCAGAGAGACTGTTACCATGTGTCTGAAATAGCCACATCTTTGAACAATACTGGACACACACACACACACACACACACACACACACACACACACACACACACACACACACACACACACACACACACACACACACACACACACACACACACACACACACACACACACACACACACACATGCACACACACTAATGCGTTTTCACATGCAGGTTTGCTGTATGAGAGTTAGTTTGTGATATGTTAAAAGTATTCTTAAAGAATATGAATATATAATCTCATGTCTGTCATTTTGACTCTCATACAACAGGCAATATGTAAAGTCTTCCTGCTAAAATAGTAAATATATATAATAATAATAATACGTTGAATCCTTGACATTTTGTCAGACCGACAGTCTTGTAATTGTGCTTATATCTGATTATTGCAACAACAAAAAGCGTTTGATTCAAGATCAACAAAGTGATTGTCACAGTAGAACATGGGGCATGTAGGGACCCTGGACAGTTTCCCCTGGTAATTCAAGTCAATGTACCTATAACCATTACGTACGGTGGCCCTGAAGTGCAAGACACCACAGCATTTCACAAAACACTACAGCATTTCACAAAACACCACAGCATTTCAGAAAACGCCGCAGCATTTCAGAAAACACCACAGCATTTCACATTGGACGGAAAGGGTATTCCTTTAGGGAGAACACTTCTTGTTTGTGATTGGACAGAGCCAGCCAGAGAAGCACTGCTGTGATTGGTTGTTTTTGCTGCCAGTCAAGAAATGACGCTTCGTGATTAGCCCAACACATCAGCCGTTAGCTGTTAGCACACACTCAGAGCTCACAGCTCCTCATATCTGTTCAGAAACTGGACAAAAGTTAAACATGTACAAACCACAGACTGTCTATGTCATGGTGAATACAGTCGCTGCTTTATTTATGTCTGTATGACGTTGTTGTGAATGTGGACGGAGCAGCTACAGGTTAGTTTAGCCTGATGGATCCGATTCCGATAGGATTTACATGGAGATACGGCCCGCCCCCTCTCCAGCGTCTTGTTTGAATGACAGGAGTAAATACAGAATTAATGCTTTATTAACTCATGGTTTTTAAGGGGCTTATCTCCATGTAAATACTATGGTAGACCACCCAATATTCGCATCGCTCTAATCGCTCGAGTTTCACCGCGGCTGTCAGCTGTGTTTGCTCCTGTCAATGCTGTCATTCAAACAAGAGGCGCTGGAGAGGGGACGGGGCGTATCTCCATGTAAATCCTACAACAAAATGAACATATTTGACCGTGATTTAATTGTAATACACGTTTCAAAGTGATGCCGAAGTAACTACATACTGATAACAGTTAAAAACCATGAATTAACGCTTTGACAAGTCTGAAGACAAGACGGCAGGCGAAAAGCTTTTAAAATGCGTGTTTTCTGAATCGGATACATCAGGCTAAACTAACCTGTTGCTGCTCTGTCCACACTCACAACAACATCATACAGACATAAATAAAGCAGCGACTGTATTCGCCATGACATAGACACTCTGTGGTTTGTACATGTTTAACTTTTGTCCAGTTTCTGAACAGATATGAGGAGCTGTGAGATCTGAGTGTGTGCTAACGGCTGATGTGTTGGGAATGGGATCATACGTTGTGGGACCATGGTTGGGACATATTTGGCTGTCGGGTGTTGACCAATCACGAACCGTCATTTCTTGACTGGCAGCAAAAACAACCAATCACAGCAGTGCTTCTCTGGCTGGCTCTGTCCAATCACAAACAAGAAGTGTTCTCCCTAAAGGAATACCCTTTCCGTCCAATGTGAAATGCTGTGGTGTTTTCTGAAATGCTGTGGTGTCTTGCACTTCAGGGCCACCGTAATTACGGCCCGTCTACACTATAGCGTCGACAGCGTCGAAAGCTCCAATCTGCCCATTCACTTTCAATGGGGTGACGTCACGTAGCCGCGCTTTTTCGCCGAACTGAATTGTGGGTAGCAGAGCGGTCCGTCTCAGGCGTCTCAGGCGACAGAAGTTGAACAATGTTCAACTTCTGTCGCCTGAGACGCCGGAGTAGCCAGTGCCAGCCAGTGCCAGCAAATCAAATCCCGTTTCCCAAAATCTGACAGCTGAAGCCGTAGCCAATCAAACCGCGTCTAAGCTGGGAGAGATATCCCGCCGTTCATTTCTATATTTCAAAAAAAGTCGGAGGAGAAACTAACTATCGCCGTAGCGAATCACCCGGTTTTGTATGACCAGACCCTCTTCACCTACCGGGATACAAACCGGAGGAACCAGGCATGGAGGGAGGTGGCAGAGACAGTGGGGGAAACTGGTAGTTTTCGCCTGTTTGGGGAGTTTATATATTTATTGCTCGCATAAAATCCCCGGGGGTTTTTGCTTTGTATGTCGGGGGCGGGAGATTCATGTGATTGGTTGTTGGTCGTGTTGCCCCAAGCTCCAGACACGCCCAGCTCCAAGCTATTTTTGGAGCTGTAGTGTGGACGCTCCGTTAGAGTTCAATTTACAGAAAATGCCCATGTTATATAATGGGGGCTTGCAGCAACTGGCCACACTGGAGAAGCTATAACCAGCACATGTTTGTCTTAGTGACCTAAACTGTTGATCTCACTCTCCTCACTTGTACTATAATTACATAACCTAGTGTGACATTATGTACCGCACACTCACTTTCTTTCCACCTCTCATCTGTGTCCTTTGACATGAATATGTATTCATTTATTTACTTATATAGTTATTTATTTATTCATTTAGTTCTTTATTTTAATATTTATAACATAACATAGGATTTCATAAAGTATTTTTAAAATAGTTTATACATTATTTGAATATAGGAATAGTAGATAGGATTACTTAAAATATAGTACCTTATATTTCATATTTTTTCCCTTTAGACCCTTGTGGTTTATTCTTTAAAACCCTTACCCTTACCCACCCCCCATTTTCCCTCTGCTGGTCTATGGCCTTGTAGAGGGTATCGGGGTACAGAGGGTAACGGGGTACAGAGTCGCTTAGATAAGCGGGGGAGTGCATCTGACGAAGAGATAGGTTGTTGTGCTCCCTATCTCTGTTTCTTATCCTATATCTTATGGCGCGTTTCCACTGCAGGCCTCGCTCGGCCTCGCTCGGTTTGGTTAGGCCTTATTAGGCCCGGCTCACTTTAATGCTGCGCTTCCATTACAGTTTAGGAACTGGGGTAGTTACTACAGTAACGCAGTGTAGGCGGAGCCGTGACGTCATCTTCAATGAGAGCCCCAGAAAAACAACACAGCCGTTAGCTCTTAGCACTCAGAGCTCACAGCTCTTCATATCTGTTCAGAAACTAGACAAAAGTTAAACTAGTCCAAACCACAGACTGCCTGTGTCATGGCGAATACAGTCGCTGGTTTATTTATGTCTGTAGGCCGTTGTTGTGAGTGTGGACGGTCGGAGCATATATAACGTTAGCTTAGCCAAGCTTCATTTAGAAAACAAGCATTTTAAAAGGGTTTTTCGCCTGCCGTCTGTCTGCAGACTTGTCAAAGCATTAATTCATGGTTTTTACTAACCGGTATCAGTATGTTGTTACTTCGGCATCATTTTGAAACGTGTATTACAATTAAATCACGGTCAAATATGTTCATCTTGTTGTAGTTGTAGCCCCCTTGCCAGCGATTCTCTCTCTAGTTTAGCATACTCAGCCCGACTCAGCCTGGTTGTTCCTGGCCCTAGAACCACGATTTAGTCGGGCCAGAAAAATGGTGAAAAAGTAGCCCCGGGCCAAAACTAGGCCAAGTGGAAACGCAACCAAAAACGGGCCCCGCACGGCTCGGCACGCTTAAAGCGAGCTACCCGCTGCAGTGGAAATGCGCCATAATAGAACTGCTCGGGTCTTGATAGATTGAGTGGGGAAGTTCATGAGATCTTTCTAGAGGGTTATCAAGAATAACTTTTATCCAATGACCTTTTCCCTCTCTGTCTGTGTCTGTGTATTCTCTTGTTCCGATTAACCCAGCCAAATCTTTTTTCTGGACTTTTGTATCTATATCTACGCCGGGATCCGGAGTTGAGGCTGATCCTCTTGCTGTAGTCCTGTGTCCTGGATCCTCTATCCTGAGTTCTGGATTAAGTCGTGGACTTCGGGTTGTGGCTGAACCTGTCTCTGCGGTCCTGCCTTGGGTCTCGTCATGCTGCTTCCCTGATGGCTTCCACGGGATTGTAGCTGAGATCCTCGTGGATTCATCTTCTTATTACAGAGACATGCATTTCCTAACATTCGGTCTATATGCTGTAAAATATATTATCTCTTCGATTTACACACGGCATCTATTGCACGTCTGTCCGTCCTGGGAGAGGGATCCCTCCTCTGTTGCTCTCCCTGAGGGTTCTCCCATTTTTTCCCCTTTAAACTGTGGGTTTTTCTCTGGAAGTTTTTCCTTGTACGATGTGAGGGTCTAAGGATAGAGGGTGTCTTTTTTCTCATACTGATATTCTGAACAATCTGTGCTGTTGTATTTGCTGTAAAGTGTCTCTACTGTAGGCTATTTTTATTATATGTACAGCACTTTGGCTCGACCAAAAATCGTTTATAAATGTGCTATAGAAATAAAACTTGATTTGATTTGATAGAATACCTTTTGAGAAATAACCATAAATAACTCTCACTTTGTCACATGGCCTGGCCATATGGTCTAAATCTGCACTACAAAGACTCGCCGTGCATGTGACAATGAGACGCTATGAAGAGTCAGACCCATTCAGCTCTGTTCTGTGGCTCCCGATGATACAGCCTATTTTTCACAGTCGGCTCAGCAGCTAAAGGCCTAAGAATATGCCTGACACACACACTTTGCTTGAAAAAAAATTCAGATTGCGCCTCTTGCCATAAACCACATTATGTAAGTGTTAAATGTGAGGTATCAAGGAGTTGGCACCATGCCAGGACGGTGTGTATGTGTGTGTGTGTGTGTGTGTGTGTGCGTGCGTGCGTGCGTGCGTGCGTGCGTGCGTGCGTGCGTGCGTGCGTGCGTGCGTGCGTGCGTGTGTGTGTGTGTGTGTGTGTGTGTGTGTGTTCAGTTGTGAGAGCAGGTGTTGCAAATATCTTGTTGGAATAGTTCCTCTGAGGATATAAAAAACATGCAATAAATGATTATATGCAGTGATAATGTGCTGAGGAATGCAGAAGAGCACTGATGAAAGGAGTAACGTGTATAGTTTATTTAACTTTATTTATTCAATATATTCTGTGCCTTTTGTGATCCTATCTGTAAACCAGGTGACACCGTGAAGGACACACTTTGTACCAAGTTAAAATGTTTAGCTTTCAAGGGAGTTTAGGCTGATACATTTAGTGAAATACAATGTGACACAATGTCCTCATGCTACAGCTACACCTAATGTAAGGGTGAGAATACTTTCTTAACTTTAAATAAGATGACTACCAAGAGACAACATAAGGACACCTTAATAACAAATCAAATCTATTATTCTTTTATTTAAGTAATATCAACCATATCCTTCATAGCAGGGTGTAAGCTCTGTAGCACTTTACTTTTAAAGTTATAAAACAAAAAAATCACTGCTGCATAAATTCAGACGCTATAAATGTTCCACAAAGTCATTTGTGGTAAATCTTCCCTTGCCATAGGTCTGCAGCAGGCTGACCTGATGTCATCCTGTAGCGGATAATTACAGCTTTTATTATTATGAATGAGAAGGTGTTTGTAATATTGTTGGATTTGAGGCCTTAGTGTTGTATAAATGTGTTCAAGCCAAACATGATGACTGGATTGTGCGCCATATAAAGCCATAGTTCCACAGTATTACGCATGAGTCTAGGGGACAACCAAGTGTTGAAAATAAATGTTGAGTGAGATGCCACTGAATATGCGCTATGAGCTGATACATATAGTGAGTGATGCATTCATTGTTTTTATCCAAAATGTCTCCATATTTTCAGGGGCATTATTGACTATCTCTTTCATGTAGTTGTTTTTACCATCACTGTCACACAAAGTGCAGGCTACATACCTTGGAAGACATCCACATCTCGGTGATCCTCTGAGCAAGAAGATAATCATAGTCCTCTTGAGAAAATAAAAATATTTTGTGCACAGAGTCCAGGGGACAGGAAAGGAAGTTGCTCGCAAACTCCCCTTCGCGGAGTTTCCACATTAGAGTTGGTTTTGCTATAGCTTTCCATCTACGTCCGTGTAAAGGGATATTGTCATTTTGAAGTGGTTTAAATGAAACTGGGGATACTGTTGTCACCAAGGCTCCAAGCCTGTCCTTACATAACCTGGCAGGGCATTTCTCCAGCCTTTTTCGAACTCTGATGTTTCCTGTGCTTAGCTCTCATTGCGGGTCAACAACACAAGGCTTTTTATGGAAAAGCATATTTGTGTAGATGTAATACAAATAATTCTAGCACTGGGTTATTTGATGTCTGGTAAATGCTATGTTTTAATTAGTTTTTGTTCTAAGAGTTGGAGCAGTAACAAAAGTATCTTATCTATCCCAGGCTTTTCCTTTCTTAGAGTCCAATTTGTATTGGCAGAGTATGAAAGAGGTTATTAATAACCTCAGTTTGCCTCTTAAAGGAAGTTACTCAAACATTCTTCATCTAAATGGTCAGAGGATGACTCAATTAATGTCATTTGCATGGCCTACAGTTTCTGTCTCTGAAATAAAAATCAACCTAACCCAGCGCAAATTCTACATAGTGCAAACAAATGTTAACATTATTGCATAACAGCAAAACGATCGTCCCTACCTTTATACTGACAGATGAAACTGATAAAGTGCGAATGCATAGCCTGTCTTGTATAGCCTTTTAATTTATGACAGATTTGGAAGCCCGAAGGTTAGACAAAATAATTATTTATATTAGGCAAATATTCATCATAATTGTTCCTACAGGTTAAGGAGAGGTTTAGGAGAAACCATCGTTGTGAGATGGAGATAATGAAACATTATAATCTTCCAATTGGTGAACTGTGAACGAGTGTTACGTGTGTATGTTTGTGTGCGTAAAACGTGTGTCATGGGGACCACCTGCTTATAGGCAAACAGTATCTTATAGGGCGTAATCTTCTTTAGGAAAAAATGGTAAAACTAAATTCTACTTGTAATCACACGTCAGTCTGTATGGATTTTGAGTTAGTACTGTTTCTCCTGCCTATGTCTGTGCCGTTTCCTTTACTTGGGCTCTTGTCCAGCCCGCAAAGAGACTCCGTGACCCCCTCCTCCATCTCCATATATTCCGCTTTGTCCCCCAGCGTGGAGCCAGAAGGCGAGCCTTTACACTTCCTTAAAAAGTCCGGGAAATACGGGCAGCCCGGGGGCAAGCTCTCCACCACCGGCGCCTGGTCCTCGTTATCCGTCTCCCTGTGGTAAAAGTAGTTGAAGTTGGACACTATGACCGGCACCGGGAGCGCGATGGTTAACACGCCAGCTATCGCACAGAGGGAGCCAACTATCTTCCCACCGACAGTGATGGGCTTCATGTCCCCGTAGCCCACCGTGGTCATGGTCACCACGGCCCACCAGAACGCGTCAGGGATGCTCGTGAACTGCGAGGAGGGCTCGTCCGCCTCTGCGAAGTACACCGCGCTGGAGAACAGGATGACACCGATGACCAGGAAGAAAATGAGGAGGGCCAGCTCCCTCATGCTAGCGCGCAGAGTGTGGCCCAGGATCTGCAGCCCCTTGGAGTGCCGGGACAGCTTGAAGATGCGGAACACCCGGACCAAACGGATTATTCTCAGGATGGCAAAGCTCATCGCCTGTTGCCCGTTTTCTTGGTGCTGCGCCAGGTCCGTGCCGAGAGTTATGAAATAAGGCAAAATGGATACAATGTCTATTGTGTTCATAATGTTTTTAAAGAAAACCGGTTTGCTCGGACACGCAAAGAAGCGCACTGTAATCTCAAAGGAAAACCAGATGATGCAAACCGTTTCCACGATGAAAAACGGGTCGTTGAAAGGAGTAAATCCATGATCAGGGTGAGTGGAGTTGAGTCGTGGCTGTAGATACTCTTTTTCATCCCTAAACTCCGGCAGCGTCTCCATGCAGAAAATGACAATAGAAATTACTATAACCAGCACGGACACCACCGCTATCCCCCTGGCAGGGCTCGAGCTCTCCGGATACTCAAACAGCAGCCAAATTTGGCGCTTGAACTCGTCCTCCGGCAGAGGTTTTTCCTCTTCTTTCACAAAACCCTCATCCTCCCGAAACTTGAGTATTGCCTCTTCCCCGAGCTCATAAAACTTCACCTCCTCGGAGAAAATGTCAAATGGGACGTTTGCGGGTCTTTTCAAACGCCCCCCTGACTGGTAATAGTAAAGAATGGCGTCAAAGCTCGGTCGGTTCCGGTCGAAGAAGTATTCGTTCCTTAGCGGGTCGAAGTACCTGATTCGCCTGTCAGGGTCTCCCAGGAGCGTGTCCGGGAACTGAGCGAGAGTCTTGAACTGAGTTTCAAACTTCAGCCCCGACACGTTGATGACCACTCTCTCGCAGCAGCCGCACTCGTTGTAAACATTTTCGTATCCGGACTGAGGACGTCTGTCAGTGAGCGAAACGGTCTCCTCATCATCCATGTTACACAGAAAGCTGGACCTCTTGCTAACCCGGTCCTCCTCTTCCTCCTCCTCCTCCTCCTCCTCCTCGGCTCCTTCGGCCTCTTCCTCCTCTATCATCATGTCCTCCTCGGATCCGAGCAGCGCCAGCTCCGAGTGGCGCAGGTCCCCGCCGAGAGTCGTCCGGTTGCGTCTCCAGCGTCCGACGCCGCGCTGCTTTTTCCGCTCTCTGAGAACCCTGTGCTGCTGCTCGGGGTCCTGCTGGTGCTGTGGCGGCTGCTCGGAGGAAGAGGAGGAGGAAGAGGAGGAGGAGGAGGGGCGCGAGGCGGTACCACCGCTGCTGATGTTGGCGTTCGTGAAGGAGGTGGCGCGAGACTGATGCTGGCGGTTGTTAAGGAGATGAGCGCTCGAGGAGGAGGTGGACTCCCCCACGCCGTCCCTAGCACCTCCACCAACACCACCTCCTTCCTCCGCACCGGACCCACTTTCAGTAGCCGCCGTTCCCGACTGGGCAGCCTGGCGCTCCCTCTCGCGCTCCTTCTCCCGTGCGCGAGCTTGGGCATATCCGTAAGGCAGGTGACTATTGCACCCGCCGTCCGCACCCACCATGGCAAACTCCATCTTGAGTCAACGAGCGGTTCGGTCCGTGAGCTAGAGTGACCGCCTCGGGACGATGTGGAAGGAGGCCAGAGGATAAAAGTTGCAGCTCGGCGCGCGCAGAGAGAGAAAATGAGACATCAACCGGTTCGACCAATCAGTTGTGAATATGAGAAAGTCAGAATAACAAACACACCTTACATAGGTCCATGTTGAGAGCAGTCCATGTGGCTACTTACGTGATAGGGGGCATTGATCAGCCTATCTTTCTTTTTAGGCACTGGCCCCCAATATGTTATGACATCATTACCATATCCAAAAAACGTGAGGGCCGGTGACAAAGCCTGTTACGCAGGCGCTCTGTTGCAAACTTGCAGCGCCGTTTATTTGTTCGGCATTATTAATCATCAAGTCAACAAGCTACCAAAGCAGTCTCTCCTCGGTTTATCCGGTGCCCATCAGGTGGTTAAATTATCCACGGCCGCGGCTTGCGCCCAAATGCGTCTCTTGATTATCCGTGGTCACTCCTGGTTGCCATTTTATGTGATACAAAAACAACTGAATTTGCTGGTATATTGTATAGCTCCAGTGAATCTGAAGGACTTTATTTCGCCGACGCTCCCTGGAGCTGCGAGGAAAAAGACAAGAGAGCATAGCAGTTGGTTTAACCAAAACAAATGATTAATTCACATATATGTCCGTTGTTTTGGCGACTCCATAGTCCACGATATAACGCATGTTTTGAAATAAAAGGGTGGTACACTTCATTGGCATAATATAATTATAGTGTTTTATTTTTTATGAATTAGCTGGGGTTTATTATCATTGAGTAGCATGGAGGTAAGCTTTCGGAAATGAATGCATTTAGGTTGAGAACCGACATAACGCATGACATTTTCCTGCTTATTAAAATAGCCTCCATTCATTCTTACATTTATACTTACATGTTAAAAGGGGCCAAACGAAATAGCCTAAGCGCCCCTTCAAACAAATCTGATGGAGGAGGAGGGGGAGGAAGGCTAGGTGAGGATGCAGTTCTTCGTTTCTGCCCAAATTCACGTCTTGATTTCGGGGGTAATTTCACAAATCCTTCGTTGTATCCAACCAGCGAATATATCATCCACTCTATACATCCATGCTCTGACGCACTCCGAGGAGGACACTTTGTGGCTGTGTCTCGACGTCTGCTCTCAATTCAACAGGATCTACCGCCACTTCCCCGTTTCTGCTGCATCGTTCCCAGTGTACCGGCAGCAATTATGATATGATTAAAAAAAACAAAAACAGAAGCAGGTGTGCAATCAGCGAGTTGGCATCAATGACAGCTCCACACGGTCACGGCGTAAAGATGTGATGGTGGGTAAAAGTTTACCTTCACACAGGCGAGGGGAAATGGCCCCATGGTGGAGTCTGAGCATCACACATCTGTCTGTCTGCCGCTGTAGCCCTACCTATACTCCTGTATCCCTCCCATTGTGTGTGTGTGTGTGTGTGTGTGTGTGTGTGTGTGTGTGTGTGTGTGTGTGTGTGTGTGTGTGTGTGTGTGTGTGTGTGTGTGTGTGTGTGTGTGTGTGTGTGTGTGTGTGTGTGTGTGTGTGTGTGTGTGTGTGTGTGTGTGTGTTTCCGTGTGTGTGCGCCCACGTGTGTGCATTTGTGTATAAGTGTGTGTGATGCTGGAGAGCTTCTGTGAGAAAGTCGTTAGTGTACCGCAGCGCATGCAGGCGGTCCTCGGTCCTCCCCCAGTGGACGCAGCCGGTCACTGCGCACCGTGCTGCAGTCTCACACCCGAGCCTCCATGCCCTTCATCTCCACTGCTGGGTGGCAACCGGTGTCCTTACCCCGAAATGTAATCCATTACTATCCATCCATTCCTAAAGTAACGTAGATACGTGTACCTTGCTGGCAGAACAGCGTAAAACGAAGTACATTTGCCAACAATTGAATATATTCTCCCAATTTAACAAAACAATTGTTGTAGTTATTTCTCCTGTATGTTAAATTCCTGTATGTTTTAGTATTGCTCATAAGGGCTTTTGGAACACTTTTTTCCCTATCTTTTCATCAATTGTACCCATTAAGAAAAAACCATAAATATATTTTTACCTTAATCTTCACACGTCTGGGTATCACAGTTTACATTCAGAATATGTAAATCATTGGAAGTATTTAATCCTGAAATGATTATTCCCCTAATGACACATTTTAGATGTTTAACTCCATTTTTTACAAACATTACAAAAATGTAAATGTATGTTAAATGTCCCTCATGAGTTAACAGGACAGCTAAACATCATTATTGTCCAGTGTTTCTGCAACCCCTTCATCGGAGCACTTCAAAGTAAATGGCTACGGATGTCATGTATTCATTCTTTATCTTTCCCTGCGTCTCAGTTTTTGTCAATAGAAATCAGATGGAAAACCACAGAGTTGTTGCAGGGAAACATTAATTAACCAACATTAATTAACTCTAAGGAAGTACTTCTTGTGTGATGTATCCCTCCTAAATCAACAGTCCCTGATTCAAGAGTCACCTACGAACAACACACCTTAAAAACGTGGAAGAAGAACTCTTAATGCAGAGTTAAGCACCGGACAATCACTAAATTGAAGTCAATCATGATTCCTAACCTGTAAGAGGTTTGTTTACATCATTAATCTTAAAGCTGCAGTGTGTAACTTGTGTCTCTCCCCTCTGACAGTGGCAGTCATTTCCATAGGACAAAGCAGCAGCTCTGAGGTGGGAGAAGTTACTTTCTGGATTGGATTATACCAGCATTGATCATGACAACAACAACATCTAATATCTAGGTGACTATCCACGGGTCAAACACATTGATTTACATTGTTTGTTCCAGGTTCGATTCTGGAATAATGTACCATATTTTGAAGATTAGTCTAAGATTTACAGACTAGTACATTTTAGCCGAACCTTGTGAGTGCTTGGTATGAAGAAGTATGAAGGCTTCAAAAATATTCTGAAGAAAAACAGATGTTTTTACTGTTGGCCCTTCCTTGAGGAATCAGAAATGAATGTAGTCTTTAAAAACGTTTTTTAAACTTTAAGAACCAGACATTGCAGCCCCTGGTGATGTATCCGTTGAGTCACAGTTATTGATTAGCCCCCTCTTGCCACCACAGATTTATTTGGATCGTTTTGCGCTATGGGACAGTAAAGTTCTTATTCATTGCCCCTTTGAAACTTCCCAGGTTTAATTTAATTGTTTGGATAATTAGTTTTTCTGCAGGTATACCACCACAAGCCTGGAGCTGGGATACACAGCAATCAGTTGCTATATTCAATCCAGTGTGTTTAACTCCAAAACTCTAATGAGGACAAGAACAGCCTGTTTTTTTATTTTTTTTTATTTAGCCTTTATTTATACAGGTGTAAAATCTCATTGAGACACAAGGTCTCATTTTCAAGAGAGACCTGTTCAGTGGTAACACTACCACACAAAGTTACAGACAGACAGGACACTAAACACAGAGGCAACACTCAAATACAACATCGTAAAAAAAGTAGTCTTTGAAATCCATATACAGTAGTCAGATATAGCGGGTGCAAACACCCACAGATGATTTCTCCAGCTTTTTTAAAATGAGTTTAAAATCCGTGATGGGTATCAAACTGGTGAGCTTAAGTTCCTGCTGAAGTGTGTTCCAGGTCGAGGGGGCAGAGTATGATTTGGCTTTTTCCCCAAGCACCGTGCGTACTGAGGGGACGGACAGAGTGATGTCATTTTGAGAGCGTAGTCTATAGCTGTACTGTTTGTGTGATAGTAAGTGGATATGTAGAGGGGCAGCAGTCCAAGCATAGCGGTATAGATGAGTTTTACCAGTGCAGTGATTCTGCGCATTGATAATGATGTCCAGTTGACTAAAGAGTACAGCGTGCAACGGTGTGTGAGGGGTTTACAGTTGGTTATGAACCTCAGAGCCCCATGCAGACAGCGTCCAGCAGATGAAGGGAGTGAGCTGAGGCGTGCGTTCATGTACACAACATCCCCGTAGTCCAAGAGCGGCAACAATGTGGCAGCTACAAGCCGTTTCCTCGCACTTGTGGAGAAGCAGGCCTTGTTTCTAAAAAAGAATCCCAGTTTTAATTTCAATTTCCTTAAGAGATTGTCATTATGTGGTTTGAAGCAGAGATTTTCATCTATGGTGACGCCTAAGTATCTGTAGGTGTGAACAGCTTCAATGGGGTTATGCTGTGCAGACATGATGCAGAGAAGAACAGTTTGTAACTTTTTCTTATTGGAAAACAACATGACTTTTGTTTTATCTGAAGTTAACACCAACCTAAGGTGGAACAGATGTGACTGAAAAGTGTCAAAAGCAGACTGCAGACGTTCAAATGCAAGGGCAACAGTGCTAGCACAACCGTACACAACAGTATCATCTGCATATAGATGTACAGAGGCATCAATACTTTGACCCACATCATGTATATAAATGTCTGTCTATAAACTGTTATTCCAGAGCAGAACCCTGATGCAATATCCCTCTAAGGAATCCTAATCATTCCCTCAGGTGTTTCTGAAATCTCTCGTTGTAATATTCCTTTAGGGATGTTTTTGGTTGCCTCTGCTTCTTTTTCTTAAGAGGACATTTAAAATCCAATGCGGAGGTTTTTGCTTGTGAAATAATCTGTGCCGCTGACAGTGCACATATCACTGTTTTTCTTTTGAAGAGCTCGTGTTCAATTTCTGTATTTTATACTTAGCTAAGACATAAGAAGAACTCTTTTAGTCTGCAGAACATGTAGGCAACTGCAACCACACACACACACACACACACACACACACACACACACACACACACACACACACACACACACACACACACACACACACACACACACACACACACACACACACACACACACACACACACACACACACACACACACACACACACACACACACACACACACACACACACACACACACACACACACACACAGATCCTGCACACTCCTTTTGCAGTTCATTGAGCATCCGCCTCAGTCAGCACCAGGGGGAGATGTGAGGTCAGTAATGATAAGAGGTGCTAGAGTGAGGATAGAGGGCACCTTATTACACACACACACACATGTAGGTGCACTTTGAACTGATGCCAGAGCTGCAACACAGCTGCATCAGCTGACACACCCTATAAACATACACAGTGAACAAACCAGCATACTCAATCAACTATTTAATTATTTATAATTAAAGTAAGTACTTTTACCCATGAAAATGATTATGAATAATGTAAAAATGTGTTCCCTTTGTGTTATAGCCGATGAGGTCAGAGAAGTTTGGGTTTTGTCACTAAAGTGTAAAAGTTATTATTTGAACAATAACTTCCTAAAAGGACCACTCACCCAAACATATTTTATTTTTCTCCTACCTTGAGTTTTATTTATCAGTCTAGATATTGTTGGTGTTAGATGTCACTGTTGGAGCCCCACGATGAATTTCATTCTGTTATGATTTAGCTCGGAAATGTAGTGAACATGAATATCATAAGATCACAATTAACTTTTGATCTGCAGTGTTCTTTTCTGCAAATATAAAAAGAAAAAACTATATAAAGAGTTGCCCCTTCTAAATAGTCTTTGCTGACCTCTAGTGGTTGGACGTCTCACCTTGCTGCAGTGATCTACAGGTGACATCACACTACAGGTACAGTATGGCTGCAGCTGCAACAAATAACAAAAACAATGTACAGGATCAAAGAGAAGGCAGTTTGTCTGTTAAATGGGAACTCCACGAATATGAAACAGCAAAGTTATACTAAAAACGTTTTGTATATCTCACTGTAACTGTCCACAATCCTCAAAAGACATCACTTGAGTCTGTGTTGCATTCAGAGGGTTGTAACATTTAGACCCTAATGCACTTAAATACTACTATTTTAATGAATTAATACAATTTAAGAATATCAGAATTTGTACAAGTATAAAATATGGCAGAAGTGTTTAATGACTTTTTAAAAAAGCGTCAGTGGGTTTGCATTGGGGAAAATCGTTGTATATATGTTTCAATCCTGTCTACGGCCTATTTTTAATACCACAGCAAGTATGTTCTGAATGATGTGATCGTAAGATATTGAACAAACAATAAAACACAGATATGCTAATATAATACATAAAACAACAGATCTGAAATGATATATGAAGAGACAACAGAGGAGAAATAATCAGTTGTCGATACACAAACACCTCTACCACCTACATCCAGGCACAAACATCCAGTTTGTCAACAAACAAAGGTCCTGTCCTTGGCAGCGATGTGGAGGCGTTTGTATAGACCTGATGTAAGGAGGGGGAAATGGGAGGGGGGGTGCAGGTTGTTGGGGCCTCAGTGGGTGTTTTTGCGTGCGACACAACCAGCCTTATGCAGCAAGATTCTGTGTAATGTATCTTATAATCTGTCTCAATTGGAGACATGTTGTTGATTGCTTTATTGTAGTGTAATGCCTCCTAACCACTGTACAAGGGCAGGTGTGCAAATACTCTGGCGTATGCACAGGAATTGGACAGATGCCAACAAAAAGTCAAAAAGGTGAAGAACCTCCGCAGTATTGAATTCCAGGTACTTCTTAATGAACTTAAACAAATTAAATGTGATTTTACAGAGCGTCAATACTGGCGTTAGAGGAAAAATAGCATCTAGTAAGAGCAGTATGTAAGCCAATAGAAGAGTTGTTTTAGTCTTAACTGAATCAAATTTATTTTGCCGACAAATGTAATAATCTAATAAACATAATTACTCTAAAATCTAAAATATTCAAACTTCTAATTGCGTGCCATTTTTTTGTCCCGCAGTTTTAAACTTGTGTTTCCCCACCTTGGAAAATCTGTCGACTGTAAAAAACGAGATGCTATTGTCTTATCATGGCAAGAGTGCTTTCTATCTCTTGTAAAAGATACTCTTGGAAAGAAGAGCCAAAATAAGAAAACATCAGGGGGTTCCATAAATCAACGAGTAGTAACCAAATAAGATCAAATTATGGATACGAGAAAAAGAGAAGACATTTATTCTTATGTGATATAAGAACACATTTCTTCTCTTTCTTCTCTTTTCCTGGATGAAGCCCATTGATTTTTTAAACTGCTGTCCCCTCCAGCATGATGGAAGGGGCTCTGCAGGCAGCAGGCTGTGACTGAGTGTGTGTTCTTTTTGCAGTGTTTACGGTGTGTTGATACACAGAGCTCAAAACCAAATGACCCATCACTCAAATATGAGATGTCCACAAGATGTACTGCTCTGAGCTGTTTTATGTGCAGCTCCATATAAAGCTTGTTTGAGCACCCCAAATGAGCTTTTTTATTTGTTATAATAGTGCTTAAAGTTATGATCCAAGAAACCATCCGGGGCACTGAAACCTTTACCTCATCCATCACGTCTAAATGGCCTCCCAGTGGACAATAATGTGACATCTCAGTGCAGGCCTTATGATCTCATAGCTTGCATTATATTCTCACTAGGACATCGATGTAATGCTTCTTTAGTATTGTTGTCTTTAAATTTGCTGCAACACAAAGTCACTATTTTTAGAACCAAAATCTTGATATGATCTTAAACGTCTTAAAACGTCTACCCTCTTCAAATTCCTGCGTCACTGTAAATAAGGTGTTATTCATGTAATTAGCATATCAATAGGTTCAGCTCCATACTTAATAAATCATTCCTCATTGCAGATGCGCTCATTTAAGAGGAGTTACCCGCTGTTATACAGACGAGTCAGAAAGTGACTAATGATGTGTCAAGATTAATGAACTTTGACTGGTGTTCATTAAAGGACAAAATATATGATAAGAATGATGTATTTCAGCTAAAGGAAGTAGCGCCTTAGAGGACAAGAGTGACAGTCTATAAAAGTCCTTGCAGCCTTGTTAGGACGGTATGGCAGTCGGCAGGATGCTGGGAGCCGGAGTCCCTGGGGGCTGCAAGGGCAGACGGAGCAGGATGAACTGTGGCGGCTGCCCAAGAGCTTATATTGCTCTGTCACTGCACTGTACAGCTCCTGCTGCAGAGATGACTCTATTCTGAGTGCAGCAGACTACCGGGTTTCTGTAAAACAAACAGTCGGAAATTATGGAATCTGAGTTGTGAGCATTTTTATTTGATCCTGAAGTTTTATTTGACGCACAAATGTTGAGCTTATGTTGTATGCGTTGCCAAATGATACACATAGTTTTTATGTCCGAATGCGTTTACATATAGTATATGTTAATATTATCCACCATTTTCTTTTATTTGTTTCAAAAATGGTCCTTGGAGTAAGTGAAAATAACTAGATAAACACTATTTATTTGTAAACTCGAGAACAAACTTAACACTCTGTGCATGCAACTGCTTTTTACACCTCCTTATACATATGAAGTAATGTAGGGATATGAGTTACATAACCTGATTCTTTCCCCAAAACAGTTTGCGTTTCTATATGTACAAAAGTGGTGGGGCCCAAAAAACGTAGATGTCTATATATAAGCTTCTGCAGTGAGGTTCATGGCTGGTGAGGCACTGGCACTGACTCTTCAGGTTTACAAATATTATATTTTGACCTAAATCAAAATATAATATTATTTTCAAAAGCTTTTTTTGTCTGACGCTTCAATTAATTTTAAACAGACAGTTCAACAAAAGGATACCCAAAACATGTAATTTTATCATTTAAATATTGAATTGTTCTCTCTTAGTAAGATCCCATTTTCAATACAATTGCAGTCTTACCTTGACATGAAGATGAAGTCCATTTGCCTATCCTTCTGGACAAAAATCTCTATTACTTTTTTGTAAAAGTCCTCCTTATCTTCTTGTAGTTTCAAAAGTCTATCATAAATCTAATCTAATCAATAGATTTATGATTCGAAAATTATAAAAGTAGGGTAGACATGTGGATATTATCCGGCTGAACAAAACATGCATTTATCTAACAGGTTTGTTTCCCACAGATCTTATTTTGAGCTATTTTCTAAAATCCTATGGAGAAATCTCATTGCTTTTAGGTCGAGGGAAGCCATGCGCAGTTTACTTCCGGGTTTTAGGACGCGTCACTAGAGGCTTCTCAATACTCAAATTTCCCCTCCTCGACTCCCCTCCTCGAGACTTAGACCCGCCCACAGGAGATGCGAGCGGAGGACCGAGGAGGGGAACCGAGGAGAGAGGAGGGGAAGCAGCAGGCGTTTAAAGAAATGAGAACTCCTCTCCTCTGAGCGGTCATATTAAAGCGACGTCCGTTCATTATTACAACAGCTGCATCAGCTGTCGAGTGTTTTGTCATATTTTATCATCTCTGTTAGATCAGCTGAACATTGTTCCCCCACATATTTACTTTGAATTCATTGAGAGTGCGGTATAATGAGACAATAACAGGCTACAGATGCGGACACACACACACACAAATATATTTATATAAATATATGCAATTTAAAGTATGAGAGCACTCTCATAATAACGTAACACAATCAGAGACTGGATATATCCCCCCCTCTCTCTCTCTGGTCGCTGAAATGGGGAATTGAAATTACGGGCCAAAAGTTGTATTTGCAAGTATTAAAAGTAAGGACATCAAACCAACTGAGACCCGTCTGTCCGCGGCATCTGCGCACTGTACAACACACACCTACACACTGTACAACACACACACATACACACTGTACAACACGCACCTACACACTGTACAACACACACCTACACACTGTACAACACGCACCTACACACTGTACAACACACACCTACACACTGTACAACACACACTTACATACTGTACCACACATACCTACAGCTGCTAAAGCATAATCAGGCTACAGCCGTTGTGTATTTTATTATGTGAAGCACTAAATGGTTTTAGAAAAATATGGACTCTTTGTAGATATCTACTAAACTAAAGCAAATAAAGAGAGTAGGTCTGTTCTACTGAGTGATATATATTTTACACACTGCTCTGCTTTCTGCACGGGCCTCACAGCTGTTCTCACTGTAAACATCGCGTTGCGATGAGAGCAGGTTCTCAAATAATATCCAGGGGATGCATGCAGAGCTGTCATTGGCTGAGATAAGTCCGGCCGTGCGTCACGCCTCCACCGTTCCCGGAAATGCATCCGTGGAGGAGCCGTGGAGGAACCATCAGTGTATCCTCGGTTATAGCTCCTCCAGAGAGCTTCCTCGATGCTCGATCCTCGGTCCTCGGTGTGCATTTAGAGAAATGAGACGTCCTTCAAAATGGCGCGCTGAAATTCATTTCCGGGTCACTACCGGAGGACCGAGGAGTCGAGGAGTCGAGGAGGGGAAATTTGAGTATTGAGAAGCCTCTACTGCAGCTCTCTCGTCTCCTCTTCACACACCACACTTTTCGCGGCACACGTACTTACAGCCAATCAGCTCTGAATTATGTGAGATGACGTATGGTCGGGATGGCAGCACTATGGTCATTCTTTTTTTGCCACACACATTACATAGGACAATATTCTGAGCATGCGCAGTGTAGTTTTTACAGTCACCATTGACTTAAACAGGGAGAGGGAGGGGCAGGATCGGGTGTTGTCCCACATGGCTCAAAACAGCTCAATAGGCAATAGAGTCTGGCTGCGGACACTCATTAGAAGAACACAGACTAAAACAGCAATGTACAGACGAATCAGATGATTAAACATGATCTTAAGATATATTTTATATATTTTTAATTTATTTTTTGCATTTTTTTGTAATCATTATTTGTAATACTTTCTGCTGACACTAGGTGGGGCTGTGCCCCACCTGCCCCTAATGACCAGTCGCCACTAAGAAAGTACTCATCTTAATGTGTGTTGCCTTTACTTGGGTTACTTACAAAAATAAAAAGGGTTAGATTGGGCATCAATATCAACATGTTATATTATACATACATACACTTTACAGTAATAACAGCCTTTGAGTAAAACAAAAATGGCAAACAAAATCATATTTACATTAGAATTATTTAGTTTTTTAAGATGTCATACAAAGTCATATTTTCTTGTTGATTCCTGAGCACAGATGTGGAGGTGGTGACAGCTTCCTGTGTTTTTGAGGAGCTTCTCGATCCTACCAACACAGAAGAAGAAGAAGAAGAAGAAGAAGAAGAAGAAGAAGAAGAAGAAGAAGAAGAAGAAGAAGAAGAAGAAGAAGAAGAAGAAGAAGAAGAAGAAGTAGTAACAATGTCCTCTGTGCTGGTGGAGCCGGGGAGCTCCTCGTCCTCTCGGCTGGTGGGTGGAGCGGGGGTTGTTGAGGTGGAGGACATGGAGCTCCTTTCTGTACTCACAGGGTCTGGGACTAACTATGGTGCTGAGAGCGCTCTGCTGTGGTGCAGAGTCTTCCTAAATCAGCGGTTGGTGGTCCACTCTCAGCTGCCAAAAACACAAAGAGGAGTAAACCTAGATATACAACCTCTGAACTGTTGCAAGCTGTTAAATGTAAACTCCAATGATGAAAACATATGATAAAACTCACGTAATAAATACAATCCTTGTGAGGGGATTACTTACTTAGCCTTTGGATAGAAAGGCGACCCACGCTCTTCATCAGAAGTCATCCTTTCTTTTGGTCTGGTCTGCAGTAAACTCATCTTCCTAGTTTGAACTATCTGAATGTTGAGTTTCAGTCTTCCACAGAGTTGCGTCTTGAATGGAGGTTGACACATCGCGTGTAATGCCGGAGACCTGTTACAATACCTGCAAGAGACTTGGAGACTTTCCCTAACGTTATTTGTCATTGCTTTAACACTGTACCGTATGTTGCTGCTACCCACAAGAAACAAAGTGAACTTAAATAGTGCTTGAGTATATGCGCTTGCATTTTTTTAACCACTAACTTAACTATTTACTTACCGGTCTTGTCTAGCCATCTATACTTTAAAAAGGAGAAATTCAGAGAGAACAACCATACCATGTTAACTTACCTCTGGTATCAGCATCCACCATCATCACATTTATCCAAAAGAAAAAACAATATTAAAAAGATAGGAATATATTAATACAAATCGCCAACCCAGCAAGACCTTTTTGAAGCTGCCTGGGGCTTCATCAGTCCTGTCGGACGCATTTCAAATCCTGCAGCAGCTGTCCGTCTCAGTCTCAGTCGCTGTCCTCAGGGGGTCTGTGGTCCTCCACATGGTATCTCTTGTCCCTGGGGCGCCTGAGGTGAAGGGTGTTGAGTCCCCTGCAGTCTTCTTCCCTGTCGTTGGAGCGGACTCTTTCGACCTTGGAGGGGCTGAGGGTGGACTTTCTTCAGGACGTCCCACTTGCTACGCAGAAGCTTCCGGAGGGGCAACACCAAAAGGGAAGTAGCAGTGATGTCCAGAGGGGAAGCTAGGAGAACATTTCCCGCTACACACCTGCCGAAAAACTTGCGGATGGGAGCTGCTGACCGAGAGGGGAGAGAAGTCCAATGTCGGCATCACCATCGTCTTCAAAGTCATTTTCAGACTCTGGTATTTTTTATAAAATACAGTAATATATGAATAAAATCCCCGGTGCAAGTTTGGACAAATCGCCAACTCAACAAGACATGTTTGAAATTGCCTGCAGCTTCAACAGTCCTGCCGGATGCAAAGGTTTTCAAATCCTGCAACAACGGTCTGTCACAGTCCGAGTGGCTGTCCTCAGAGGGCCTCTGGGTGGTATTTCTTGTCCATGGGGTGCCAGAGGCCCGAGGTGGAGTCCCTGCAGTCCTCTTCCCTGGTCCTATTGGTTGAGAAGACAAAGCCTGGTGTTGATGGAGCGGACTCTTGTGACCTTGGACGGGCTGAAGGTGGAGCTTCTCCATGACGTTCCACCTGCGACGCAGAAGCCTCCAGAGGCGTAACACCAAAAGAGAAGGAGCAGGTATGTCCAGGGGGAAAGCTAGGAGAACAATTCAGACACAATGCCTGCTAAAAATGTGCAGATGGGGTCAGCTGGTATGAGCATCGACCATCATCGGATATTATCAAAACAAACAAACAATATTCAAAAGATAACCTATATATTAATAAAAGGTCCCGGTGCAAGATTTGACATATCGCAAACCCAGCAAGACATGTTGGAAGCTGCCTGCGGCTTCATCAGTCCTGCCAGACGCAAAGGTTTTCAAATCTTGCAGCAGGTGTTCGTCTCAGTCTGAGTCGCTGTCCTCAGAGGGCGTCTGGTCCTCCGGACGGTATCTCTTTTCCATGGGACGGCAGAGGCCTGAGGTGGAGGGTGTCGAGTCACTGAAGTCCTCTATCCTGGTCCTCTTGGTTAAGAGGCTGAGGCCTGAGGTGGGGGTTGGCAAGTCCCTGTAGTCCTCTTCCCTGCAGTCCTCTTCCCAGGTCCTCTTGGTGGGGAGGCCAAGGCCTGAGGTCGATGGAGCGGACCCCTCCGACCTTGGAGGGGCTGAGGGTGGCGCTTCTTCAGGACGTTCCACTTGCGGCGCAGAAGCCTCAGGAGGAGCAACACCAAAAGGGAAGGTGCAGGGAGGTCCAGGGGGGAAGCTTGGGGTGAAGTTCCAAAGCAATACCCGCCGAAAACCAACCGGCGGGAACACCTGGACGAGAGGCAAGAGACGTCCGATGTCGGCATCACCATCATCTTCATTGATCTCTTCTTCCTCTTGATCTTCTTCCTGCTCCTCCTCTTCATCTTCTTCCTCGGAGGACATGGACTCGTATCCAGAATCTTCGGACACCCAGCCTTCCTCTTCCTCCTCCTCCTCCTCCTCCTCCTCCTCCTCCTCCTCCTCCTCCTCCTCCTCCTCCTCCTCCTCCTCCTCCTCCTCCTCCTCCTCCTCCTCTTCTTCCTCCCTCTCTTCCATCTCCTCATCCTCTTCCATCTCCTCATCCTCCTCTTCCTCTTCCTCCTCCTCCTCCTCCTCCTCCTCCTCCTCCTCCTCCTCCTCCTCCTGCTCCTGCTCCTGCTCCTCCTCTTCTTCCTCCCTCTCTTCCATCTCCTCATCCTCTTCCATCTCCTCATCCTCCTCTTCCTCTTCCTCCTCCTCCTCCTCCTCCTCCTCCTCCTCCTCTTCCTCCTCCTCCTCCTCCTCCTCCTCCTCCTCCTCCTCCTCCTCCTCCTCCTCCTCCTCCTCCTCCTCCTCCTCCTCCTCCTCCTCCTCCTCCTCCTCCTCTTCCATCAGTCCATGGCCACCACCTATAACACCAACAGCAACCTCACCTTCATCCTCGACAGCGTTCCTGACCTCACCTACCTCTTCCTCATCAGGAGCGTTGAAGACAGGGGGATAACCTTCAACGCCTTCAGGACTCTCCATGACCAAGTTCTCAGAACCTGAGGAGAAAAATGTATTCTTCAATTTAAAAAAAAGTAGGATAACCATATCTTAACCATGACTTTAATTCACCAAGCTGACAGGAGAACATATTAAAAGCCTGCTAAATGTGATTTGAATAACATTGTGAATTATACATTATCATTTTCCTGATAAACAGCAACAACTATTAAAATACGTATTATCAGTATTTTTTTTGCAATATTATTTGTGTTATAAGTTATAACATCTCCAAACAGTGTACGATTGATAATACAACTGCACATAAACAACGCTCTATAATTGTAAATAAAGTAAATTGCATTTTTCCACATCTGCAAAGCCTTCTTTAGACCAAGAGAAATATGTGCAACAAGATACATAAATGCTGACTGTGGAGAATGCAACACCGGGATCCCAAAAAAACCAAACGTGTATGTGTGGACAAACTCTAATTGGTTACAATAAACAGCAAAATGAATGTATGTATGCATTTATATCAAAGTACCACAGCAGTTTGCAGACATTTCTAGAGTTTATTAGTCATTATGTTCCTAGTTTATAAGTAGGCGTGTGTCGTCTTGGACGCACACACATCTGTGTTCCCTCAAAAACTAAATGAGAAAAGCGCATTTTAATAATTAATGTTAAAAGGAAAGTTTATTTAATGATAAATTAGGAGTAGCAATTTCTACAATAAATTTAAAAAAAAAACAATCAAACAAACAAAAGCTCAGGGAGGCAACCACACAGAAAAACATGCCCTGCAGGGAATTGTGCGTCGTTGCCATGGTGCATAACTTGGCCATCTTTTTTGCATTTTATGAAATTAGGCTCAATCGCCATTTGTTTGTTTTCGTTTTTTGGTCATTTTTCGACGATATTTCGCAATTAAATCAAAAATAACAGTGTTTTTCAAATCAATACACCCTTTGTAAATACATTCCACACCTCAACCGCAAAAGAATGTCAGTCTTATCCACAAATATGAATTTCACAGAGTGAGTCTCTGCTTTCTCCAAATTTGATTTTGACCAAAAGTAATGCACTGAACTTTAAACTAAAACAATCTCACTAATGTCCACACAGAAACAGCTTTGTGTGATTTTAAGGGGATAACTAAACAATTAAAAGGCTAAGATTTTTAAAAGTGTATTTTTCTTTTTTTACCTGGAGTGTAGTTTCCCAACGCGGCCGATGGCCAGCGGCAGGTGCTTCTTCTCCTCTGGGAGACCGGGGGGTTTTGTTGAGCCTCTCAGGGTTTCCACAGCAGATCAGGGATGCAGTAGTTTTGTTTTTCAGAAGTTCTGTTTTCCAGCGGGTTGAATCTCAAAGACTTTTCTCTCCACAGGTGAGTTTTGCAGAAGATGTGCTCTTGGCCAAGTGCAAAGTGAGCTCAGAATGGTCAACAGCTCTAACTGCAGGCCCAACGTTCCGTTTCCATGACATTGATGCACATACGTGACAGAGGCCTTTTACCAAATCTCATATTTTTGGTTTAAGTAAAGGCTACTAGGATACAAATGGTTGTGCAGCAGTTTCTTGTATAGTACAGCATTTCTGCTGCTTTCCATATTTGGGCAAACAAAAACATCTCTAATTTCTCATCTACAATCTCCGTTTTTAATTCTGAATATTTCCCCTTACCCAACCCGTTTCTGCAATTAAACACACCTGGAGTTCAAATTGAACAGATGTCAATGGAAAATAGTTTGTAGTAGATATGATCAGATATTTTAGACATTTTAACGTCTCTTATACCTTCTACTAGGATTTATTTGTTCAGTTATGCTCGTGCAGCTGGTTCTCCTTTTTTATTTTTCTCTCTTTAGGAGAAATAGCTCCCCCTTTTAGTTTCTGCCGCTTCCCTTAAACATGACAAATATAAAGCTTTAACAAAGAAAGAAAGCTTACATGAAGTAGTCCTTTGATCGTAAGGTGCACGTATTTGTATACATTTGATATCCCTGATTAATTAATAAGCATATCTTTGGCGTGTTTAATTTCAATAACCTGAAAACAACATGGCTAAAGTATATTCACATTTAAGAATTGTATTTTTCAGATTAGAGAACAGGGTAGAACAAAGCTCATTTAGCTATAAACAAAGTCTGTTTCATTCTTTGTCTTTGGAGCTATAAAATGAATACCTGCTGACATCACAAGTGTGACAATGTATACCTTCATGCTAATTGGTCATTCTAGCAAAGCGCATTACTACAATTATAAAAATGGGTCCCAAACAGACTTATTTGGATCACTAATGTGTACTTTATTAACTTCCATAACTATAATACCAGTCCAGTGACAAATACCATCATGTGTCACTGCACAGAACACATCTTCCCACGAAGAAAAACAAACAGAAAAACAACTTGGAAATAAAAGACTTACAGAAATACACAATTGTATTTAATGTTTTATATAATGTGCATAGCAAGAGACAGGTGATAAGAGGCCAACAAATCAAATTAGCCGACATGATTTTACATTTTTGAGTAGCACAATGCAGGTGGTTGGAAGGAAATATAAACAGAAACAAAACATAAATAACCATGGGATGCAGGACTAGATTATACGTGTTCTTTTAATGCCATCGACCTGCTCGGTAGTGCAGATGGAAATGTGCCTCGATGGCTACATCTGGCACATTTACACGATGGACTCAAGTGCTCCTGCTGATTAATTATCCTTTCCTAAATAAACAAATACAAATGCAAATCTATGTTGACTAAATAGCAGTATGGTGAAAATCAGAGAAAGGCTTGAGAGCAGACAGGTTGGAAAATGGATGCTTTATTTGAGCTGCACTAGTTTAACCTTGTTTTAAAGTGATGTGTTTGCCTCACAATGTATGTGGAAGCAGTTTCTTTCTGAATTATTTTCCAGATTTGAGGTGGTTAAAATATGAATATTGAGTGATGTAAATATGAAAGAGTCCAACACAATACAATACAACTTGAGCTGCACACCTCACAATGTGTTTGATGTGTAGTGTTGTCCATGGTGCTGATCATGAAACTCACAATCTGTTTTAATGACTTTGTTTTCAGGTCACTTCACTTAGTTTCAACTGAACTGAATTGTAAGTGTCATTATTAAGATATATGTATGTACACATTGTTTAATAAGTCGTACTTTAACATGTAAACCTACATAATATTGAACTATGCAATGTCATTGTGATGCTCAGCACAGTGTAGCTTATTGTGGACGTGAAGTGATGAAAGAACATTAGTTAGAAATGAGTTGCACTTAGTTGTTCAAGTGTTTTATTGACGAGGATGCAGGAATATAAAGTACATTTGACTGATTACTTTGTGTGCCTGTTATTATCTTCATGATTTGAATACTTTCACAATCACTGCATCCACATGAAAACTACATTTCACATCATAATATAATTATGTTACGGACAGACAGTGCCAACAAAGTTCCCTGCGGTTTCTTTCACTTGTGCATCCCATATAATTAAGTTTACAAAATGGTCTGTGAAGGATGAATTCACGACAGCAACTAAGATTGGGGAATAATCACTGTGATGATGTCTTTTTTTTTAAAACACAAAAAGCAATACAGAAATGATTTGGAGGAAAGCTGTAATTGTGTAAAACATAGGCGGTTTCAGAGAAAAACACTGACTGGTCAATGCTTCTCTGTCAATACAGAACATATATATTTATATATATGTAGATAGTTATACAATCTGACATATATGTATGTAGAAAGATATAACATGACATTCAAACACTGGAAAATGGCAGACACAAAGCGTGGAAGACGGAGTGTGACAAATGAATGATGCTCATGTCAGTGTTTTCCATCTCACTGTGGGGGCAGATTTATTTTTACATTTGTGTGGTCCATCCAATCCTCCATTCGTGTAATCTTAACAAGATTATCTGTAGATAGCGACTCGCTCCTTCTCATATGTTGGAAACAAAGCATCCTTGAACCCTGGGCCCTCCCCCAAACTGTTGAGGGAAAATGTAGCTTTTCAGACTAAACAGGTGGGGAAGTAGCACCGAGGCCAAGGATGAATAGATTAACGGGCTTTATGAGCAGCGCTATTTAAGAGGGAGACAGCACAGCCGCAGGTTCACAGCTGCTGCAGATGTTGAGAGAGTAACAGAAGAAACGACAGACACAGCGGAGGTTCAACGCAACAACGGAGATCTACAGGTACACCTTTTAGACGTGGTGAAGATTCATGTGGATTTAATGCAGTCGTAATGTTTTAATTATATACTTGTGTCCTGCAAAGTCTGAAGAAATGTGTGAGGGTTCGACTTTTTACAGGGAAAAAAAGCTTAGATTATCACAAACAAAATGACATTGATCTCCATAACAAATACCTGAATCATCTGTGTAGAAAGATAGATGTAACTTAGGTGAAACAAATTCAAATCTGTTTATGTTGATCGTACCAATTCTTGAAATTAATGTATCGCAGTTCTCTAATCAAATCTAATCTTCTCTCTATATATATATACATATTTCTTTTTACATGTTTTTTCCACAGCAGGAACATATACTTCTACTTGACCAACTTAAATAGTGATGTCAAAAGCAAAGCTGCTCGGATATATCAAGATATTTTTGCATCCAGAGATCATTTCGTTTTGTTTTAGGAGACACAAAAGATAAATATGTCCACAACTGACCCACAACATTTTGTATCACAACAACTCTGGACAAAGTCAAACTGTGCCTCAATGTAATCCTCATCTACTTGATCTTGTCACGTGGCAGGCGTCTGTGCTGCACCAGGAAGATGATGCAGCTGGTTGTCATGGCAGCAGTGCTGGCTCTGGCGGGGGCGGGGCAGCCCTGCAGGTCCAGGTGTTACCCGACCACGGTCCCCATCACCATGAGGGGCTGTGGCATAAAGAAGGAGATCAACACCACCATTTGTGTCGGACAGTGTCCCAATGAGGTAGAGAACGATTATCCCTCTGAGGTGATTCAAACTGCAGGTGCATTCATTTAGCTGATATGCATGATTCTGATAGGCTCTGCCCGGTGTACGGAGCTGCCACTGTATACTTATAGAGTTTTAGAAACGTCTGATAAGCAGAGGTGGAATGTAGTGCATTTACTCTAGCATAGTTCTTACTGTAAGTATTTTTATGACATAATTGTCCTTTACCTGTTTTTCTTTTGCTACTTTATACTTTAACTTCATAACATTTCAGAGGAAAAATAAGTACTTTTTACTGCACTACCGTTTTTATGCACTTATAGTTACTTTTACTTATAAAAACAGAAGCTTAAATGATATGACACACTTCTTTACTACTTAACGGCTATCAACGTATCAACATTTACAAACTTAAACATTGAAATTATATGATGTGCCCTGTATTTTCTAAGATTTAAAAAACAGAATAAGAAAATATTCTTTAATATTAACTAGAAGAGTACTTTTACTTTTGATGTCTAATGTGCAGAAATACAATATTTTCGGTTTCGGTGCTAATACTTTTGTATTTTTTACTTGTTTTTTGTACAGGTCTTTGAGTTGTAATTGAGTATTTTAACACCATCATATTTATAAAGGATCTGAGTACTTTTTCCCGCTCTGCTGATAAGAACGGATTTTTGCCTCAGTTCAGCCTAATACAACTTTATTTGACACTACAAATAAAACATAATAAATACAATTATGCTGGATCTCATAATAAAAACAGACAGTTCAACAAAGGTTAGAAGGGTACCTTTTGAATCAGTCATCGTGAACTTCTAATCGTGTTCTGTTCCTCACAGGATTCGATCTTGCCTGAGCGTTATACAGTGCGTGTATACAAGAGGAAACAGGAGACCTGTAACGGGGACTGGTCCTACGAGGTGACGCACATTGACGGGTGTGCAGAGCCTGTCACCTACCCCGTGGCCAGTAAGTGCTACTGTAAGGGGTGCGTTGAAGATTACACCTCCTGCAAGCGTTATCATGGAGACTTAAACAGCTGCTTGTCCTTTTATTAAAGAAACCTACCGCCTATCCAACTTTGACTTGTAATCTTTGTGTCACATGACATGTTGCTTAAATAAACAGGTTTGTATTTTTTCCACAAGTAACATTTTAAATTGTTCTTTTAAGCTGTCTAAATCTTGTCTTGTTGTAACATATGCAGCGCATTGTCGACACTCATGAAATATCACACGTCAGTGCAGGAGTAACCGACTGAGACATTACATTTCCCGCCAACACTTTCCTCTCTGTCCTGACCAAAGTGACTGACCCCTGACATTCAATAATCTTGCGATCAAGGTAATGTTATCACACTGAGAAAACAGCAGGCCTCATCTCTTTTCTGACACGTGGAAATTATAGAAAAAGTTGTGCAGTATATCCAAAAGCTCCACTCTTCTCTCTTCATAAAACTATTTCAAATGTTTTGCTTCTGCACTTGAGCTATTATTGCAATAGGCCCTTTTGTGTGATGATGCTGTCACTTTGATGTTAAACTCTGCTCTCATGTTAAAGGTTTTGTGAAATATGCTATGTAGCCGAATGTGTCCGTTAATCAACCGGACCAGTTAGCAGACTGTATCGCTGGTTTTCTCTTGAAAAGAGATTAGTGTAAGCACTCAAACCGAATAGGAACAAACCCTTTACACGGTACAGCTGAAGCGCAGCTGTAAAGTCAGTGCATGCTTTTGTTCTGCTGAAATGTTTGAATGATTAGCATATTTGCAGAGAAATTGACTAAATGATATATCAGCTGTTACCCTGAAGTCCTCTGCGGTTTGCAGGCTTGTTTTTTAGCCAAAAGCAGGTCAAGCTTCTGAGTCAGAAGAATGTTAGCATGACATTTTATTAATCCGGAGATATGGATAAACCTGAAGCCCCTGAGGACAGACAACTCACTCATTCAAATGAGAAGAGCTTCAGTACCTACAGTCTTGTGACTTGGCAACAGTTGTATCCTAACCATACATATTCTTTAGTGTGGACAGCATTTAAGTCAGACTCATCCATTATAATGTGTTGTCAATATTAGTCTTATTGAGATAATAAACATGTTGTGATTTATTTTTAGAATGAAATGTTTGCTGTAAAACCAAATAGAGATAATATTGAATTAAATATAGAACATTTAAAGACGAAGGAATCACAAAATAGACACATGATAGACAAAGAGTGGTAATAATCAAAGCAGCTTGATGCCAGATAGTCTGACTTGTATCCCTGATATCCCTAAGGCTCCAGAAGCAGTAGGTCCTACATTTTTTATAATTCATCATATATTAGACATCTTGATTCTTTCAAACTATCGATAACAAGAAGAGAGGAACTTAACACTGTCACATTTGTTTAAAGTCTGATTTGGATGGATGTCAGCTGTGCACACTGGAGAACACATATTAAAGGGTATCAGTATGTGAGCCAGCCGGTAGTGCAGGGGTCAAAGCCAAAGAGCCCTAACAAGTGACACAATCCATGAAATGATTAACGATAGAACGTGGAACAGAATGATCAATGACAGAAACAAGAGGCGGGTGTGAGTACATTCAAGTGTAGTTTAAGACAGCAGCATACGGAGGCAAGTGGAAGTTCAGTAAGAGAATATATGACAGAGGGAGCTGAAGTATTTATTCAACACTTCTTTGTTGTTTAGAGTACATGGAGCGATGACTTGAGCTCATGTAGAAGAGAACGAGCCAGCAGGTAGAGATGGACTGTGCTGCACATTTCTTACTTTAAAACAAGCACCCTGGGATAGAGGGAGTGTGGGATAGATGACTTAAAGGGTTGGGAGAAAGCAATATAGTTATAGCAAGTAAAGGCATTGGAAAACACCAACCGCTATCACACTTACAGAGTGTGTGATTGAATGAACTGTCTGCTGTATCAAGATTTTTTGCTTTTGCCTGATTATGTGTTTTGTTTTTTAAAAAGGGAAGATTTACCAATACAAGTTATTATTGCCCAAAGTGAAGTATTATAGAAATTAGACCAAAATAAATACACCCAAACATGATATTAAACCGAGAAAGTCATTTGAAAAATCTGGACATAGCAATATTACATTTTTAGCTCTTAGGCTGTTGATCCTGTGGTCCAGACTAAAATACTTCAGCCCTTATGTGATCAATTGCAATGAAATAGTGTGTCAAAAATGCTGGGAAATGTATATCAGCCTCAGGGTAACTTGTAGTATTGTAGCTGTAATTATAGTCACTTTCTTTTTCACTTCCTTATATCTTTTTGTGAAAATAGTGAGAGTGAAATATGGAACAACCACATGACTGCATCTTCTCTGACAACATCCAGACGGACCTTCTCACCCTGATGTTCATAGATTCTGGTTCAGCCTTTCATCTCCTAACAGACTCTTCTGTCACCTCTCCAGCTCAGTGTGAACACTGCAGCAGGCTGGATTTCGCTGACAGATTTCAGGTCATTGGTGTTCGTTAATAGCAGCATGTTTTCATCCAGCGGCTCCCTGGAGGTTCATGTTCTCTCTTCTCATGACTGCCGAAGCCAATATTTAGATAGACATTTCATCGTGCTCGCGGACGAGTCGTTCTCTCTGCTGGAAGGAAGAACTGGACGCGTTCACGTAGAGCAGGGGTGTCAAACTCAATTTCATCACGGGCCACATTCGCATAAAGGTTGCACTCAAAGGGCCGGTTGTAACTAGTCTATATAAATATATAAAATATATATAAAATAATGTAGTATATTACATTATTGCCTCAGAATTGGATTATTATCGGATAGGATAATAACTTAGTAATTAACTATGTCTGAAAGCAGAATTCCAGGGCAAATAATTGCAAGTCTCTTCAGTGCGCATGTCACAAAACGAGATGCATTGTGGGGCATGTAGTTTATGGGCAACCCCCCCTGTCGACAATTTGCGGTATTTACTTGCAGCACCGAGGTAGGCCGGTCGGATAAGCCACTAGCACCCGCCCCGTCCCCCGCCCCGTCCACAATTCACTTGCGGTACCGAGGTGGGCCGGCGGTACCAAAGTGGGCTGGTCGAGCGAGAGTCCCGGGCTGGTTTGTAGTCCCAGTCCGCTCCTGGCCACATAAAATGAAGTCGCAGGCCGGATTTGGTCCCCGGGCCTTGAGTTTGAGACCCCTGATGGCTTTGTGTCAGGCTTTGATGTATTCTTCCTTGAGATGGATGTTATAAAAACTAAGGACAAAATACTTTTATTGAAATGCTTTTTTCAGCACCGTCCAGAGCACATTATTATCACTGCTGTCTTTGATTAACAGCTGTTAAAGCACAGAAGGCTCTAATGGAGATACCAACATACTGTGTGTACTCTCCTGCATGTGTTTCTGTTAGCCAGTGAGAGGGGTAGATCAAACTAAAATGACACATCCAGTAATGAGTTCATTTCCACAGCAACTTGGCTGTTTTCTATTTTGGCACCGTAATGATGAACCATGCTTTCAATACATGTAGTTAGTTAGATTGTTTTCTTGCCAGCAGGATTATAGAAAAACTACTACTGATTTTCAGGAAACTTGATGGAAGGGTGGGAAAGAGAGACGGATCAAACTCTCAGGGCGGATTCATGCATTATATTTCACTGTGTGAAAAATTCAGCGGAGGTCTGCGCTATCGAATCGGACTGCCGTTCTAATATTGCATGTCGTTTATTGGTCGTGAAAATAGGTTATCAAATGTAGTGATGACCCAATGACGGGGGCTTTAAATACTATCCCCTGGCTGCTAGCTCACAACTGGTACTGGTAGCCTACTGGATGTGTAATTAGTACATTGTGTAACTTCTATTATTATTATTTCTTAATAATATCAAGCTATCTTTGGCTCTTTACTTGCTGTAACAAATGTACATTTCCCCTCTGTGGGATGAATAAAGGTATTCTGATTACAATTCATCCTGATGGGAACACGTCCTTTAGAGATCAACATCAAAGTCAATGGGATTCATCTCCTGGGAACCATGAATAACCGTACAAAGTTTTGCGGCAGTCCGTGTTGTAGATTTTAAGATATTCCACTAAATAAATGAATATTGCTCTCAGGAGATCAACAAACCGAGGAGGAGTTGTGCTCTGGGGACCATGAGTAAATATAGTAATGTTCAAAGCATCCATTCAAGGGTCGTTGAGATAAGTTTGTGGCTTAAAACTTGACATTACGTGAAGGATTCCATTACAAAACATCCTATTTTTATTATAAACAACTTTTGTAACACGACACCATTGGTCGATGTGAGTGCTCGTATATCTTGAAATCGTTTTAAATGTTGCCAGTTTTTGAATGATTTTAATAGTTTGTTTTACTTCGCATATTGACTGGCTAATGTGCCATTTTATTTGTGTTTTACAGCTGTATTTGTCTGTCTTTCATGTCTGTGTTTTATATGTTTTAACTTTGTACATGCTGCCCTTCTTGGCCAGGTCACTCTTGGAAAAGAGATTTTAATCTCAATGAGTTTTTTACCTGGTTAAATAAAGGATATATATAACCTCAACATAATAACATTTTGGGCTAATAAATGGTTCAAACAGAATTCAATTTGACTATTTCTTAACAAAATTAACTGATGCTACGCCTAAAATCAATACAACAGTAACAATGCATATATCGTGCTTAATATGAATAATATGCATCGTTTATACAGTATAATGTATGAGAAAGAAGGCATCATTTAAAGGCTGATGTGGTTTTTGTAGTACCTTCTGCACTTGGAGTTGAACTGATTTGAATTTAAATTGGAATTTGGAACAAATTGATGAATGTCTCGTGTGCATCGACCAGGGTAAAATAATATTAATAAGCTATGTATAAAAATGAGTTATACAATTAACAACACAAAGAAACCTAGCATTTCATTTGCATGCCCTTTAAAAAAAAGTAACATCCACCGTGGAAATTTCTAAAAGTTCAAATTTGGCAGGATCATGATTTGTCAGGCCCTGCTGCAAGGACTCCCTGGAAATAAGCAGGATATGTGAGGATATGAAGACAAAGCAATCCCGCGCCGCATGACACTTGACCTAGCCGTCCTCAAGGACAGCAGGATGTGGATAAATGAGACATTACTGTCTGAGCAGCAGATCTGCAACTCTTTCTTTAGCCAGCGTGATGAACTGCTGTGTCATGCTGCCTTTGTTCGGTGTGTTGGGGGGAGAACTAAAGATGGGTGGCTCCAGTCTGCTAAACGGGCAGAAAATGACCTAATGGAAAAGTATTACATTTGAATGGGGAGGGTTCTAAAGACAAATTAATTAATGCCTTGACTTGTTAAAGGGCCTCCATAAAACATCTCACAGACGCCCCCTGGAGTCTTCATCAGTAGGTCTTTGCCAGCCGACCTCAGCACAATGGGTGCCAGGACTTTTTCTTACGCTGCAAAAACACTGAGATCCTCACTTCCTCCTCACATCCGCAAACTGGAACCATCCCCTAAACTAGCTTACTGTATGTAGCCGCAACGTCAGCATCTCATTTCTGAGCTCTGCTTTGTAGCTTATTGTATATGTTATTACTGATGTTATGTGATGCAAGGTAACCTTCAATGACATGAATTTAAACGGATTTATAGTTATTAACTGTAACTTCCTTTTGCCAGTAGGTGGCGCTATGACTGATTGAAAATTGGCAGGTGTTTTCAGGCCAGAACTCATATCAAACGTGTGACTTTGTCAGGGATTTAAAAAATATTTCATTTTTATAAACAAAAACATCATGCTTATAATGCTGTAAAATCAAAAAAAAAAATACTGATTAATCGTGGTGTTTAAAATGTTGTCTTATTTAGATTTGTGGTACAAAACAGAAAAATACACAATGTGTACATAAATCAACAACAGGAACAAAGGAAACTGGGCATCAACTAAAAAAGCACATTCAGCAGAATGCTAACATTGTTCTGCAAAGTTTTCTACCATGGGCAGTTACTTTGCAAGGCCTCATAATTATCAGTTGAAATTGTGGGAGATCTCTCCAGGAAAAGCATCCCAGTGTTGGATGGTCCATCCGCTGAACAGCAGCCGAATTTAAGGAAAGCGAGTTGTTATTCCCAGTTTCTCTGATGACTAAATAACAAACTTGTTCCGGATGATCTCTCCACCCTCCACCTCCACCTGCTCGTAAAGCCACTTCCTGTCGCAACGGCACTCGACCCCGCACTTGCGAGAGTTGCACACGTTGCAAGGGTAAAAGCAGCCCATACAGTCCACATCCAGGCAGTCACACATGTCTTTATTGTTGGAGAGTAGTCGGCCTTTGTTGTCGTACACTTTGTTCTTGGCTCCAATAGACTGTCTGTAGGCACAAGCGGAAAAACTGACATTAGCAATACGTTTCATTGAAGCATTTTTCCTCTCTGGTGTTTGCTCCTTAATTACCGTTTCATATTTGTTTTATGTCTTGGAGTAAAACATTACGATAGTGGAATATAAATGTACATTTTGCATTATAAAACTCAGTGGGCATCCACGTAGTCTGAAAATGACCATTCATTTTGAGAAACATTTACTGAGTGGTGAAACCCATGGGACAGCTTTACAGCTCTATTTTCACATCTAAATTCATATTTTCTAAATCTCATTTTCCTGTCCAGGGTCTAAGAAAAAATGTACCTGTTGAACATTTCTACAGCATTGATACAATCAGATTGGGATGTTGTTGTTTTTCTTAGAAGGTACTTCAACAGTTAACTACTTATTCCCTTCATATAGGCATAATTAGTTACTAGAACTCTATTTTGTTTTCTTCCTTCAAGACAATGGAAGACATCTATAAAGTTGAACTCAACAGATCTTTTGAACATCCTCCCTAATGCGCCCCCTGCGGTGAGCTCTGGTACTAATCAAACAAGCAGGGAAACCGGACGACTATAAGTAGAAACAACAAAGTCAGACAAATAAGTAATGATACTGCCTGGTCCTTTAACCGGCTTTAGGAACGTTATTTATTTGACAGATTGTTTCTAAAACAACAGCTAAATACTAAATGATATTCTAACAAAAACATCTGACTGTTTTCGTGGTTTTCGTGGTCGTGGACAGAGTAATAAATTATGTGGTCGAGGTGATTCCATTTTATATTTTGCTCACTTTTCTGTTCAGCTGGGTTGTATCCCATCCTCTCAATCAAAGCTGAATACAGCTACGCTTTCCTCATGTAACACACGTTTACTCTTTCACATTAGATACTCAAGATTTTCTCAGGTGGACAATTTTTCCTGCCATTAAAAACTTAAAAATCTATGCTCAAATATCTCAACTAAACAAAAACTGCCTAGTTTTGTTATCAGAGAACACAAATGAATCACAAAATATGTTACAACCCCAAATAATCTGAGATATGTCACCAGTAGCTGTTTTTAATTTGGCTCAGCAACCATTCCCACACAAAGCAAACTAGCGCCTGAAAGGAACGGCATCAGGTTCATCTGTGATGGGCTACATTCTGCAAAGCACACTTATTCACTTCTCTGAATAGTAGAGATAAACAGATGAAAACTCTAAAGAAAAACTTCTATGACAGAATTCAGTAGGGCAGTGCTTCTCAAAGCGTGGTCCGCTCACGGACCACCCGTGAGCGCCCCCTAGTGGTCCGTGAGTATATTGTTAACATTTCACATTTGAAATAAATAAATAAATGTAAGTTTTTCGCACTCTCGCGGGAATATCTCCGCAATGGAGCGAGCTTAAGTTTCACTTTCGATTGCATGATATAGCCCAGATAAACACCTTCATCACACATGTTGCCACTTGTTTGTACAATTTTCAGGCGATTTGTAAAAAACGATGTGTTTTTGGATATTTGTGGAGTTAGGTGGTCCTCGAGTGTTTTTTTATTGGTTAAGTGGTCCTTGGTATGAAAAAGTTTGAGAAACACTGCAGTAGAGCAACAGGGAGAATACAGAAACACCCACACCGTTTCTCACCTGTCAGACGGCTGTTTCCCTCCACGGCCTCCTCGTCCACCCTGTGACAAAATACATGTATACATGTTAAGCCAACTATTTTAATTCATGCATTTGCTTAAATTAACTTAAGGAAAAAAAACATTAAAACAATTATCTTAAGAAAACAGTAGGGGTGTAACGGTATCCGTATTCGTCCTGTCACGGTTCGGCACATGCAGTCACACGGCGAATACGCCTTTTTTTTTTACGAGTGGGAAAAAAGTCTGTCCTTCAGGGCAGCATCCACTACACTATTTATAATCCAGGGGGCGGTATTGCGCCTAAAAGCTGTTTGCCAGCCGCCCTTAAACAACAAATGAAGAACAAGAAGAAACACAACAACAAAACAAACTAAATACAAGAAGAAGAAAAGTTAGTATGGCGATTTCAGATAACACACAGGAGCTAGAACCCACCTGCTTATTTTAAATCAGCTGTGTGGGAACATTTCGGGTTCCCTGTGGACTACAATAACGATGAAGTGTGCGAGTGGTGGATCCGACGAGGACGGTGTGTCGGCGCTGCATCCAGTGCAAGTCCTCTGATGATGCTTGACGGCCTGTCTTCCACGCAGGACCCAGTACTGGCGCCTAGTCTCAGCAAAGACCCTGTCGGGCCCTGGATGGAGCAACCGCTCGTCCATGTCCTTAATGAGGAGTTTTGTGACTACATGACTGGGATCGAGAACAATGGGGTGAATTTCCATATCACAGGAAGTCTCCAGGTGGCGAAATCTTCCACCGATGCGGATCAGACCCATTGCAGGATCAATCTCCGGTGAAAGCATACTGAGCTTACTGCCAGGTTTGACTTAAGACACTCAATCTCCTCTTTGAAGCATTCTGCTTGGCTGCGCAGCAACAGGAGGCTTTCAGCGTCACGCAGGTCAGACTGAGGCAAGGAAAGGTCAGTTGCCGCCCCGTGAAGTAACTGCTTGGTGGCCTCGACCAAGTCTGTCTATGTGTCAAACTGTGACATCTGGTGTTGGAGGTACTGAACTGGTTTGTGTTAGGCCGCAGAAGGTAGCTCGTTTGTGCTCGTCAGTATCTTCGGGCTCTGTGGGGGCAGGAAGCGACGGCCATTGGTCAGACAGGCCACGTAGGAATATTGGACCTTGAATCCACCGATTTGGTGCCGCCAGCTCAGCTACTGTCTTGCCACGGGTGAGGTCATCGGCTGGATTATTGGTTGTGTCAACATACCGCCAGGTGTGCTCGGCTGTCAATTCCTGGATCTCAGATACCCTGGTTCCCACGGAGACTTTGAACCTACATGACTCTGACGTCAGTCAAGTCAGGACTGTGGTGGAATCAGTCCAAAGATAGGTCTGGGTGATGTTTAAGGTGAGATCTCGATGGAGGAGAGAGGATAGCTGAGCTCCTGTCAACGTTGCACAGAGTTCCAACCTTGGCATCGACTGCTGGCGCTTCGGGGCTACCCTAGACCTTGCCATGACAAATGACACATGTACTTTGTCAACAACCTTCGTTGCGAGGTAAGCTACACCATATGCCTGTTCGGAGGCGTCACAGAAGACGTGCAGAGTATAGTCGGGGGCTTCAGTTGCAGCCTCCAGTGGCGTGTAGGTTCGTGGCAGGGTGATGTCCGCCAGCCTGGGGAGTTCCCTCTCCCAGCTGGACCAAGCCTGAACAATATCAAGAGGAAGGTTTGGGTGGTCCCAGCTCCTCTTCTTCACCCACAACTTCTGAACAAGCACTTTGGCCCTCGTAGTGTAAGGAATAATGGCTCCGAGAAGGTCATATTGCCGGGCAAGCACCTTATATATGTGGCGCATACCTTAGTGTGTCACCCACGATCACATTACATTACATTGCATTTAGCTGACGCTTTTATCCAAAGCGACTTACAATAAGTACATTCGACCAGGAAGACACAACCTTGAAGAAAACAGAATCATATAAGTACATCAGGTTTCATAGAGCCAAGTATTTCAAGTGCTACTCAACTGGCTTCACCCTCTCAGTGCGGGTTTCCAGGATACTCACGGCTTCCTGGTCCTATCGGGACCGTACTACTAGCCTTTCACTCTTGAACGGGAGTACATCAAGCTGCCAGAGACGTTCAACATGTTGGTAGAGGTCATCTGCTGCTGGCTTGACAGATGTGAAGTAGCATGAAGTCATCTGAGATGTTAGCCCATCTGGACCCTGAAGTGCCCAGCCGAGTGCTGTATTTATGGCTGTGGGTCCACCTTTGGGGCCGACCCTGACTGGCTCCGTTGCTGTGATCAAGTGGGTGCAATCAGAGCCAATTAGCAGTAACGGCTGAACTTCACTAAAGTTCTTCAGTGGAAGCCCCTTCAGGTGGCGATAACGCTTCTGGAGTGCGGTCACAGGGTAGGACTGCTCTGATAAGGCTATCTGACCTGCTGTAAAGGCACTCGTACTGAGGTGCTGCTTAAGAGGCTGTGTCAGAGAGCCCACATGAAAGTCAACAGACTCACCAGTGAGGCTGGCCACATCTTGGCGGATGGTCTGCAGAAAGAGAGACTCAGCTTCCCCTTTGAGTCCCAGGTGTTGAACTGCAGCTGGCAGTATCATCGTTCGTTCAGCCCCATCGTCCAGGATCGCGTAGGTGTCAAGGGACTTGTGCCCATGGCCGATGATGACTGGCACCACCTTGAGGTAGACCTTCCCTCCTTGCTTGGAGTTGGAGAGCACAGCACGATTCTTTGGCGCGATGATGTAGACGCGTGGACTTGGCTTAGTAACACAATGAAGAACTCTGAGGTGTATTTCCTGGCACTCACTGCATGCTTTCTTTAAGTTACAAGCTTCTTGCCGGTGGTTGGTGCGACCGCAGTTACGACAACGTTTGCTGTCTACTATCCATTTTTCAACCTTCTCCTGAAAGCACTGGATGATGTTTGAACACTGCGACAGGTAATGCTCATCACTCTTACAGAAGAGACACATCCTCTTGAATTTCTGCTGCTTAGCCTCTGGCCGAGTCGTCTCTGAAGGATGACGGTTATCAGCTTCAGACTTGTCAGAGCCATGGTAAACTGAGATCTGATGGTTGCGAGGCATTGGTGCAGGAAATTCATTGTCTCTTTTAGGGGGATGTATACCTTCACTCCGATGGCGTTGTGCCATCCTTTCAGATAGTCGTTGAGCTTCGGCCTCCCCCCTTAGCCAGTTGGAGAGGTCGCGGAGGTTGTACGGGTTTAGGCTGTTTGTGTTCAGGCAACCTTGAACCTGTAGATGCTCCACGAAGCTGTCCCTTGAATGGTTAGGGAGCTTGCTAAGGAGCCGATCGACATGGCCAGTCGACATCACTTCCATCCTGTTGGGTCCCTCCAGCGACGTCAGCATACCTACTAATAGGTCAGCCCTTAGCGCGAAGCTCTGGAATGCTTTGGTATCTCCAGCTTTGAGGTCAGGAGAGTTCAGTATAGTTGCGATCTCGCTTTGTACAAGCTGGTGTGGCTGTCCATATTGCCGCTGTAAGGCCTGCATGGCGGCCGTGTAAGGCTGGGCGTAATGCCTGCAGGACTGGGCTATTAACTGGGCCTCATCCAGAACTAGTTGTTCCATGAGATCACGGTACTTGTAATGTTCAGACAGTTCAGTGTGGTCACTGAGTAAGTGGTCCAGCACCATCTTAAGGTCAGTAAATTCTCTCGCTGTCACGCACCAATTTAGGCAGTTTAGGTACTGGGACTGGCTGTCTAGGAGGCAGGGGAGCACTTGACCCGTACAGTGACTGCTGTGGTTGAACGTAATACTGGACTGGCAGGGCTGGTACAGGCTGCTGCATTAATGGACCAGGGGTGGAAGGCACTAGTTGATAGGCTGGCTGAGCCGATGGGCCAGGCTGCAGTTGGTACGCCGATTTTAGATGACCCTGCTGGTACTGCGGCGGCTAGTACTGCGGCTGCTGGTACTGCGGCTGTTGGTACGCATACTGTGCCGGAAGGACAGGCAGAGACTGATACGCTGTCTGCTGGGGGACATCAGACTGTGTATAAGGTAAAGGTGCTACAGACCAGTTGTGTGGCACGTAGGAAGATTGCTGAGGCATAACCACTGGATGTTGGACCACTGGCTGTTGTGTAGCTGGTAGCTGGTGAGCCGGGTACAGCGCTGGTGGGTACTGTGGTTGATATGGTGGTTGGACAGGTGCAGCCGGAACATATTGGTTTGCTGCGGATGTCGTCGTCTGATATGGGATTTGTGTTGCCGCCTGCATGCTGTCATACATGGTTGCCACAGGAGGAGGTACAGGCTGGTATGGCTGGTGAGCAGGCTGGTACCCTGTAGTTGTCAGCAGTTGTTGGCCAACGTGACCGGCTGCCTGCATCCCTTGGACGATAGGTGACGACATGACGTGCTTCTAGCCAGAAGTGCTGTTGTCTTAGAAACAGCTCCCAACATCCTTGCAGATGTGACTGTTGGTGGTAGAGATTGAGTCAATATACTTCTCTCCTGATTCTGACTCGGCATGAAGGCTGGGAGGGCTTGAGACTGGAATGTCGCTGTAGTCGTGCACAGCAATGTTGTCGTTGGCAGCTTATCCTGATGATTGGTGGATAACGGCTGCTGCTGTAAGGTGCGGTTATCTGCTTGTGAGTCCAACCAGTGTGAGTGGGTTGGAGGTGGATGTGATGAGAGGGGGCCAGATCCGTTCTCACTAAGGCTGTATTCTGTGGTAAGCTGACCTTATAGCCTTGCAGGTGTGTTGGAAGCTGTCGCTGTCTTCCTCCATGAGCTCCAATCGTAGCTGTTGCTGTTTTCTGTAGATCCATGGCGCTGTCGTGGGTGAAGCTTTCCGGCTCGAAGGACCAATATTGGGGAATATTATGTTGTGCGATGTTTGCACCCAAGCGGCTTCATCCAGAAACCGCACTCCGGTTAGAGAGTTCACACGGAGACAAGGAATACAGTCTTTGGACTTTAATTAGCTTGAATGCTTCTTACAACAGCTATAGCAGTATTGAATCATGAATGTAGAATGATTGCATCATTTATTCTTCACTAACGCACATGGTAAACAAACCGCTCGAGGACCCGCAGCTGCCCACTCCAGCTGTCCCCAAATGTGCCCGACCAAAAAACACAAACGATACAACGCAGACTAAAGAAAACAAGGGGAATTTACAATAACTATATTATAGTAAGAAATATATAAGGATAAGTATTTTTAAGAAACAATTTAGAATTAAAAAAGGATACTAGAGAGTCAAGTATTCACACCTAATTTAAATGTAACTATACAGAGAACACCTTAAAAGCTAAAAAAATAATAAAACACTTATGACAATATATGGCAAACTACAGTGAATTCAATTTTTAAGTGGAGGGCTGTATGCAAAAATGTGCAGAATGCAGTCAGAGAGCCGAGCCTGAACATGGCTCACAGTAGTTAGGGGAAAATAACAAGAAGTTGTTCACGTGATGTGCATTAATGTCATGCATGTTTTTGGGTGTATAAAAAGTCAGTGTCAGTGTGGGTCCTGGGCCTTGTTGATTAGGCGGGTTTCAGAGGGGAAGAAACTGTCCAGGTGGCGAGAGGTTTTGGTCCTGATGGAGTGCAGCCTCCTGCCAGAGGGTAATTAATACTAATATGATACCTTAAAGGTTGAACTACACACAATGTACCCTCAGTGCAGGCACAGTAAGAGACAACTCACCCTCATTCCTCCTCTCCGGTCTCTGCGTTGACTGACGGCGTCTCTCGCTCTGTCTTTGTCTGCTTGTGTCGCCGTTTGATTCACAACATTTGCCTCCTTTGGTACCACCCCTCTTTTACGAAGTTCAATCTGGGGAGTATTGGGATTATCTAGTCACTTTATATAAAATAAAACAGGATGAATTCAAACCAACTGCTACTGAATAACAGTCTCTACCACACCTTTGAGTCCTGCCCCTGGCTGAATATGGTGGGCACGGCGTCCTCCCTCAGGAACTGTTTTCCGTTGTAGTCCCTGAAGCAGTCGGCCCTGAAGTGCTCAGAGCAGAGGCAGGTGTTGGCTGTCGGGGTGAAGTTTTTCATCCCCAGGCTGTGCACCCATTTGCTGGCGAGTTGAGGTTTGCTTAGCGGGAACCTGATCCGCAGGAGAGAGAGAGAGGCGAAGATTTCTAATGAGGATGCATGACTTTAACCATCAACACTTTTAAGATAATATGATACAGCCTGAGGGTAAACTGTAGATAAAAGAGGTCAACATCTCCTTAGATGATATACATTTTTCTTGCAACTAGACATGCTTTTACAGTTACATGAGCATATCTAAATGGGTAATCTTAACACCTGGACAAACTGCTGCCCAGATATGTAAATCATGTTCTCATTGACAGTATGATGTGAGGGGTGTTGCTCTATATAATTGATACAGTGTATAAAGTAGCATCATGAGAAAATAATCAAGTAAAGTATAAGGAACTCGTGTTTTCCTGAAGTACAATACTTGAGGAAATGCAGGGTTACATTACACCATTGGGAGCCAGTTAAAGATAATTAATATACGTAAATGAACACAGCAATGAACCGAGCTACAACAGGTCATGTTTAGTATGTATAGGCTAAAGTCTGAGGCAGCATGGTATACATATGGTATCAATACGCAAATTGAAACCGAATGTTATAGTTGAAAGCTTATAGTTGAACTATTTTCAGTGACAGTCAGTGATGTAAAAGCAGATGTATTAATGTCGGTTTCTTTACTGTGCCTTTCCTAAATGGCAGTTGATAGATCAGTTATCCTAAAACTTCTCCTCAGTCCGAGCGGTGAAAACTCACCTGTAAAATCTGATCTCCGACCCTTTGACAAACCTATTGTTGCACCCTATCGCTGCACATATTACGGGCATTGTGTCGTTTCTGTTGCAGATACAGTGATTTTGCAGAATGAACAACAGCCACAGGCGACTTATTTGCTATAGGTTCTTCTTCGGCGAAGATAAAGATGTAGATCCACTTCAACTTCCTGTTCTTCCTCCAAAGACTCTGCCCTCTAGCGGCAGCGCAGATTTTCATCTTCACTGTCACCATCAACAGCAGATCATTTACTGGCTGAAATAATACATAATGCATTGTTGGCCCGATATATCTCTTTCTGCCTTAATATTGACCATGTCTGATAGAATGTCCAGTCTTAAATCTAGTTTTAGCATCTAATATTGCAGGACATAGTAGCATTTTTTTTAATTACAGACATTGGGCTGGTGAAAAGTATTGTAGTATTTTTTGTCTCTGGGTCTCTGGACATAATAAGACTTTATGCTAGTCTTCTGGAAAAACTGTTCCCTATTGTTGAACTTTGACAGAATAAACTATTCAAAGAGGCCAAATTTGAGGGACCCATCAGTAATGTTGTGCCCACTCAACATGTATCTGACCATGGCCATCAAGAACCAGTATCTTATTATGGCAGTTATTTGTAATGTTTAATGTCACAATCCTATTTTACTTTTGAACACAACATTTATTTTACCAAAACATCACAACTTGTTTGGGGGAGCTTGCTGGTACTTTACAAATGTCCACTGACAGTGGTGGAAGAAGTATTCAGATGTATAACTTAAGTAAAAGTAGCAAGACTACAGTGCACAAATACCTTCTCACTAGACTTTAAGTATTTCACTACTAGCATAAACATAACACTTAAGGGTGAATGTTATGAAAAGTTCCTTTCTTAAGTGCTTGTTGATTATTAATGTTACTGTCTGGAGTGTTTATCAACCAAGAAAATGGTAAAAAAGAACAACATGATTCAACAAGCCATTCATGGGTTATACCCAAACTATAAACCATCAAATACATACTACTGCTACCCTACTATTTAGTATGCAACAACAATATCTAGCGTATTTAATTCAATACATATAATATATATATTATTGTTGATGCATATAATGTTTTGGATCAATTTATTATGTAGGCTGGTAAAGAGGGTGGTGAACTTTATTCGAATGACTTTATATATTTCTGGATATCTGTATCCTTATCCAAATCAAAGCTCCTAAATACATAGTGGTGTACAATATTCCCTCCAAAATGTACGGGACTAGAATTATAAAGTAGCATAACATGGAAATACTCTGGAAAACTATTTAAAATACAGTAGGGTAAAGGTAGCCTACTTAATTACATTCCACCGCTGGATGCTGCCCGTCAGCCTGCACTCTGGGCAGTAGAGCCCTCTCTCAGCCTGATGAAATCTGTTTCCTGCTGCGCCAGCCGAGCCACCCAGAGCCGCTGAATCACATGATATAACTACGCTGCTAGCGAGCTAACATGTTAGCTTTGGTTGTCAGAGCCGCTGTCAACAGACCCAAAAGGACGGAGTAGCAAACAAAGAAGAGGGTGCAAACTCATGAAGTCTCTGGCAAGTCAACCAACGTTGTCCCTTTGTCATGTTTGTGGTATCCTTGATGTGAAGTTAGCTAAGCTGGCTAAATTGAACTTGTTAAAAGGGAGTTGCTTCCGAGCGCGGGGGTGTAAGCTAACCTAAACGATATTGGCCTTGTTGAGATTGACTCTGAAGCTAATCTCACCTAAACATCCGGTTCTGTATGTTTTTACTAGCAACATTTGAAGGCCAGCGAGTTAGCTAGTGATATATTCAAATGTTTTTTTATGTTAGTTCATGTTGACGCTGAACCTGCAGTTAGCTACAATGATGTGTCTGTCAGTTAACTGTGTGCCTAACTAAGGTTAACCTGGCTAATGTTAGCAGTGAGTGTAGTAAACTTCAAACTACTGGCAAGTATCGTCATTCTCAACACAGAAGTATCGAAATGATCTGTTTACATAACATGATTGCGAAATAAACGTCCACTTTAACACTAACCACCGACGCTAGTGTTACCTACAAGTTAGCCAATTTAGCTTTATACAGGCTGCCAGACTGTGTTTGGTTTTGTATATTTCCTTAATATTTGTGGATGCAATGCAGTGTGCACGTGCCAAAACAAGATTTGAACTGAGAGCCCATATGTATCCCTGTTTCCACTTGTTGTCTGTTAAGCCCTCTGTGTGGGCGTTTGAGTCACAGACATCTGTTGCACCTGTTGTCAGTGCAGTCGGACGTGCTTCTTTGCATTGGTAATAGATTTTGATCTCACTTTATTCCCAACACAGCTCCACCCAGTGTTAATCTTTCCATAGGTCTGTCAGAAGAAGTGAAAACATATGGGTGGGTCTGCAAGGCCTTCAATCACTGGATGTACTTCTTCTTGCATCTGTGTGTTTGTGGGAACATTGATTTAATATGGAGCCTGGGACTCTCGAAAGCACTGACTCTGCTTTCACACCAAGATGTTGCTGAGTAAGGATGTCCATTTTTATATCTTTTGAGGCGTTAACATCCGTTGGTACTCCTGAGACTTTTAGAAAGCAACATTTCCCACTCAGTCATGCTGACTATGTTTTATAAAAACATTTTTTTATGACTGGTAGTCACTTGCATTATGAGCACTACTTTCTCACAATCAATCTGTAACACGCCTATGTGGTTACTTACGGTGACCTTAACAAAAACATAGTTCCTTTTTTCATTAGACTTTACATTTTCCAGCGCATATTTTGAAATAGCATTTTTTTGTACCAACCAGGAATCAATATTAATCACAGAAATCGAAAAGAAACCAGATACTAAGTCATTATTATAAGTAGTATCTTAAGTATTGTCAATTTGTTGATGATAAATGTATAGGTTGTTTCAGCACTGGTCCTGGCTCTACAAAATGAGTTGTAAAATATTGATTAATCAATTAGTCAATTGGCCTTTTGTAACATGCTGTACAAGAAGGCTATACACAGCCAGTGATGAGGCTGTGAGTTATAACATGAAGATGAAAAACCTTACATTTGTTTTAAGCATTTGAATTTATTCTGTACTTTATTGATTTTGGTGGCGAGTTCATTTCATTTCCAGCATTCTATGAAAACATGCTCATGGACAAAGGTGACTGATAAGATGCAGAGGACATTGGACTTGAGCAGAGATCATTGTGGGAAGGACATGAGTAGAAATGTTTTACAACCAAAGAATGTGAATCCACCCAATAAAACTTGATGCCTTTGATTACCACACCTATTTTTTAAATCTAGATTTTTGCTCAGATGTTTTATCCACATTGATTTGTGGATGTGATCATTACACCTCAATCCAGCTAAATGTTTTTTTGTGAGGCTTTGAGTGTTAGCAGCCTTTATAGTTTGTCATTTGAGGCAGTCGACCACATTAATGGCTATGTTTTGAAAGAATAGATGGGCTCATCCTTAGGTGTCTGTGTTGTGAGGCTGTTTGAGTAAAATGGGCTGTTTTTCAATCTCAAAGAAGAATAAGGAAGGAATGCCACAGCCCTGTGGGGATTTAAGAGCTATTCAAATGACCAATAGTAACCTCTTGTGTTGCCTCTTTCACCCTCCTCCCTCTCTCCCTCTCTCTGTTTTCCCTCCTGTCTCCCATTGGGCATTGTAGAAAGGGACTTCTTTCCTACTCATTCTCGTCAAGGTATTGAGTCATTGAACTTCGTCAAATCAGTCACAGAGGTTTGGCATCCTCGAGGCTCATCGGGAAAGTCCTGCATCGGCGCCGGCAAACTGACAGAGTGGACACACATGGGCAGGATGGATTTATACCAGAAGTAAGACGTCAGCTTCAGAGGTAAGTGCAACATTGTGCCTGTTGCAGAGTCACTGCTGCAAATCAGTTTGAGCTAATTGAGGCTTTAAATCCAAATGTTCTCCTTCAGTTTTTTATTATTATTTAGGCATCACCTTGAGATAGCAAGAATGCTTTGTAGTAGATGGGTTTTTCCGTGGAAAATATAGACTTGTATTAAAAGAATCCTAGTAGATATTTCTGCTAATTGCATATATTTTAAAAGCAAACATACGGTGTTATTAGTTGTACTTGACCTCGTTTGTTGTCAAATGAGCAAATATAGAGGAGAACCAAGTCATTTAAAAAGAAAGAAAGGTGCCAAAACCAACTCGAACTGTTGTAGCTTTTATCTTGAACTGCTGCAACAATAACTGCTTTAATGGTTATATACCATGTCTTTTAAAAGCTTATCACTAGTGCTTTGAAAATGATTGCCGTCTCTGCTGTCATCGTTTCTTCATGGGTTCTGTTTTCATTATGGATACTAGACGGTCATATTTAATCACAGTTGGTCTTTCTTTTGTTTTTATCTGTCTAGTGTTGAGCTTGACCTTCATGGTTGTTGTTGTTGTTGTTGTTGTTGTTGTTGTGACTCTTGAATTGTTTCATTGGAGACTATGTTTTAATACTTTTATTAAGTACTTTTATTATGTTGCATGGCCTGTACGTTTTGCAAATCAGTACAGTACCAGGCTGTCTTCTTCTATGGTTTCCACAGTAGGTAGAGCAGCTGCCATATTGAAGTTGTTAATAATTGGAGGGATATTGGGTAATTATATCCCTTCACAAACAGTTGCATCATATAAATGTTTTCTGGATGCCCCTTTTAGATATAAAACAAATGGGACTAGCAGTCCATTATGCAATATAGCTAAAGATTAACTAGTGTGTCTAGCAAACAAGATTTATATTGTGCATTTGTAAGTTATTAAAGAGGGTACATTTTTAATGGAATGATAAATAATCCTATAGAACAATCCTACTACCCTGAACTAACGTGTAGTCTGTCGGCTCTCCATTTTGGTATGCAAAAAAAGGTGTCTGGAGAAAGCTCTTTGTTATCGACAGTATTAACATAGACGGCCTGAAATCTTTTTGTTTGGGGTCGGGAAATGGACATCCTGTCGGTTTTGTCTGTCCATTCTTATTTAAAATAGTGTTTTTAATACCTCGATTATAAACAGATTTATTTTGTTTATAGTACAAATGTGATTTCCAACAGAGGAAGCACAACCATTTTTATTTTCAAAATAAATAGCAGAAAGCCTATATTTTTGAAACGGGGTTTCCTCTTTGCAGGCTGGTTAAAAATAGCCAAAAATAAAGAACATGTGTGTCTGCTGAATCCGTTTCCTGAAAAGCGCCCCGATGAGGCACATGACAAACTTTCACTTCTGCTTTTACAGCCAGTAAAAGCCATGTTTATAGACAGGTGCTCAGTTGTTCTCTCTAAGAACTGCGTTGTGGTGTGTATATTATATTATATTTTCCTGCAATTGGTATTATTATTTTCACAAAATGTCAGTTTTGAATGTTTACACAGCTTATACTCACTTGGACTGTCAGCAGGTATACATTCATTCCCTGTTCATCACACTTTATTTCATGTCTAGTTTGTGTTGCCTGTGAGTATCATTCATGTTTTTTTACTTGCACAGGTACACGTTGGTTTCGTAATGACAAGCGGCTGTGCAGAAGATGTCCACGCTGTCTGTGACTGATATTCCAGATGTTGGTCGTGGTAAGAGAAAGCACTTCTGTATTAGTCCAAAGAGTGAGATAAACAATGACAGGTTCTCTTCTCTCAGTAAAGGTTTAAATTGTACTATGCCACAAAGCTTATTCTTGTTCTAGAAGTTGCTATCCAGCCAGTGTATTTTTGTACACTGGCTTATTATGTTTTCCACCTAAAATGAACATCTTGATTATAATTAAATCACATTTCTGTGTCCATGTGTGGCAGGACTGCTTTGATTTCCACAGCCTCTCACAAAAGAGTGATTTCAACAGAAACCACAAATTATAAAAATCTTGGTCTTTATCCCATGAGCTTTGTGTTATGACATGTGTTTGAGTTGTTTATTTTGGACACCTGTCACAATCGAGATCAAGTAATGCCAAACAAGGTCTCGATTGATAGCACTAGTTGGCTTGTGCTTTTTTTCAACGTGTGTGTGTGTGTGTGTGTCCTCTGTCAGATGAGAGTAAGGTGTTTGACGGGGCCTCTGAGCTGCAGCTGGACTGCATGGTTGAGGAAGGCAGTGGAAGCACCGCAATGAAGCACGGCGGCCTGCTGTCACTGGCTGACCTCTCCAGGCCAGATGACTTCCCCGCCCCCCCACACAACGGCTCATCCCTGACCGACATAAGCAGCCCTCTGCCGGTGGAGCTGAGCGACATCAAGTTGGACCCTGGATCTGCAGGGGACACACCCGCCAGCTTAGGTCAGAGAGAAGAGTTACTCTTGTTAACAGCTGCTGCAAACAACTGAAATGTTTAAAGGAAAGTGAAAACCACAACTATGTAGCATATATTGACGAAACTGAAATGCATATCCTTTTAAGAGGGAGTTGCGCGTGTGTAAAAACAGTGTGCACTTTCTGTTGTGTCACTGCCATTGAATGTATATCTGAGAGAGCCCAACATTACTGAATACATCACTTTTAAGAAAATACTTGGGAAGGCATTTTAAGTCCAATAGACTTTTATGATTTCCGCTTTTACTTTATTTGGGTCACACTGCAGTGACATTTTAAATATTTTATAGAAATATATTTTCAATGACATTTGTAGTCGACCCCTCTTAAAATAGTGCTACATTTAGACTTTAGTTTACATTCCTGTGTGTTTCTTCAGTTATTTGTGTGTGTGTGTACTGGTTTGTCAACTTCCACAGACTGGACCAACCAGTATTTCCTTTGACTTAATCTCTATAATGTCTTGCACATTTAATTGAACCCATTAAATGATTTTTGCTCGAGAATAACCTTTTTAATTTTCATGTAAATATACAAGTATATTATCTACTGCGATGATTTGAATAGGGATAGGATGCCTGGAACTATTTATCTTTTCTTGATTTAAATAACGGTAGAGGAGCAGACATTGCCTAACCTCCTGCACACATCAAAAAACCTCAGTACACAAGGTGCAGCCTCAGAAAAACTCACCTTCCTTTTCTTTTTTATAGATGGCCAGCCAGTGAAGAGGAAGAAGGGGCCTGCGCCGAAGATGCTGGGCAATGAGGTGTGCAGTGTCTGCGGGGACAAGGCCTCTGGCTTCCATTACAATGTACTGAGCTGTGAGGGCTGCAAGGGCTTCTTTCGACGCAGCGTCATCAAAAGCGCCCAGTACAACTGCAAGAACAACGGCCGCTGTGAAATGGACATGTACATGCGGCGCAAGTGCCAGCAGTGCCGTCTGCGCAAGTGTCGGGAGGCGGGCATGCTGGAGCAGTGTGAGTGTGAAGCAGATGTAGAGAGAGTTTAGATAAACCAACATTTGAGCTTGTGGGTCTTTTCAAATCATGAGAATACAATGGAACATCCTCTTTGACCTGTAGGCGTGCTCTCTGAGGAACAGATCCGACTGAAGAAGATGAAAAAGCAGCATGAGGATGTGACGGCTCACAGCTCCACAGTGGTCACCCCCACCCCTCCTCTGGAAACAGCTTCTCTGGACCCCCAGCAGCACGAGATGATCGAGAAGCTGGTGTCCATGCAGAAACAATGCAACAAGAGGTCTTTCCTGGAACGACCCAAAGTGACAGTAAGTGAACGCCTCACAGGATAGATCTGGGTTGACTGTTATATTAACCTTAATGACATTACGAGTATTTTATTAAACCGTTGTATCGCGGGCCCCTCGGTCTCCCCCTTTCAACACTGTACCTATCAGTAGGTACCCTTGGGCTCTGAGTTAGCAGCCTATGTACTGGGGCTCTGTCACCATGCAGAGGACCAGGATGTCAATCAATATGCCTCCTGTCATTTCTCTGTCTCCTTCTTTCAACTCATTCTCTTCAATAAATGAAAAGAAAAATGTATTTAAACAAAAACATTTAAACTTGTGAATTCTTTATAGCTACTTAAAGATTTCAGACAAATAAATCAAATATGAATACAATTGAACTGATGTGTGGTTTGCAGTAGTATCAGTTATTTGAGACAATAAAATAAACTTCCCTTAAAGCAGGGGTTCCCAACCCCCGGGCCGCGGAGGTGTTACTGCCGGACCGCAAACTAGCTGGGTATATCGTAATATTTGCAGAATTATAAATATATAAAAATATTTTATCATAATGTTTTTTTCAAAAAGTGTTTAATTTTCGCACCGTTACCAGTCATATCATTTCATCCAGTAGCCTAGTTAAACTTTCACCAGAAAACAGTTGAAAATGGCTTTTATGATGTTCCGAGGGATTCGGCGGCTCAGCCTAATGTCTCAGCCTCTCGTGCGCACGAGAAAGTTACCGGTGCGCCAAGTAGGAAGAGGAGCGCACAGGAGACAACCGTTTCATTGCAGACTGCTATGTTTATGTGGGGAAATGGCAGTGCATACATTATTTGAGATATATTTCAAACTCTGACTTCATTTTAAGGACATGTCGGCCAGGGGTGCAGAGCTATTTGTTTAAGCACCGGATTCGCAAAACAGGAGAGTAAACCAGTCTGCCTTGATTTATGAATTCATGTCCGGGACTCTCACAGTATCTGCTGCCCGCAGCTGTTTTATAGAAGGAAAACCTCCTTCACTTCATGAAATGGCTGCAGCATCAGGAGGCAGCGGGACGTATACTCTGCCTCTGAGAAGTAAATCACCAGCGGGTAAAGTTGTGCCTTTTTACGCACCGCCTTCGCTGTGTCTACCTTCATCAGAACAGCTAAGAGTGACTTCAGGCTGCTACGTGTTAACCACACACGCGCACACACACACACACACACACACACACACACACACACACACACACACACACACACACACACACACACACACACACACACACACACACACACACACACACACACACACACAACACACACACACACACACACACACACACACACACACACACACACACACACACACACACACACACACACACACACACACACACACACACACACCCTGGCGACCGGACATCTCCTTCATAATGCACCTTCTCCTCGTTTTCCCAGCATTCACTGGATTATCCGTAAATCATACTAACAAAACCAAAACGTTGATTTATCTGTTTTCCCGTTTTGGTTTAAAAACTGAATAACGTCGGTTGTTTGGTTTTTCTGTTTTTCCGAAAAACACCGGTTCTTTTTTTTTTTTTTTTCGTTGTTAATATGTTTTGGATGCATATTGTTCTAGTATTTGTTCAGGCTGTTACATACAGTACAATTAGTCCCTGTTGCTACCTGCTGGTGAGTAAATATTCAAATTGACAACCGGCCCGCGATTTTTATTTTATGTATCCTTGGCACAATACAGGTTGGGAACCCCTGCCTTAAAGGTTCAGTTTGTAGCTTCTATCAAAATAACCATCGTATTTCCTGTGACTGTACTGTCCCTCTGCTTCGTTCAGTGCTCCTCATGACATGTGAAAGATTCCACCACTAAAGAGAATTGAACAATCAGATTGATCACTGATGTTGGAATCAAACTGTCACACTAGACAGTGATGATCAATTATAAATAACGATTCAGTTACTGCATTGCCTACTGTATTTCTAACTTCCCTGATGTTTTCAGAAATATATTCAAGTGTTCTGTTTAGCTGTAAAATCTGAACATTTGCTCCAGCCAGAGGTTTTTGGATTTCAAAATTACAGTCATTACCTACAAAATAAATAAGGAGCTGCATGTAGGGTGGGTGTTTAATGTGGGAGGCCAGTATTCTGCTTCAGGAAAAAATATAGCTGCTTTAGAGGGAACTACTTTTCTGGTTGGCTGCTGATGTGTGTCGGTAGATTGCGAGTCACAACCATTGTATTCAATTGGTGGTAAAAGCAAACAAGATTGGATCATCTCTCAAGGTTTAACCTAAAACATGTTGTGTATGTTGCTGTCACGAAAACGTATCGGGGATTTTTTTAACTTTGTGCCTCATATATCTTGTTATGTGTGAACCCAACAGCCGTGGCCTGAGAGTCAGGACCCTCAAAACAGAGAGGTGCGTCAGCAGCGCTTCGCCCACTTCACTGAGCTCGCAATCATGTCCGTGCAGGAGATTGTGGATTTCGCTAAGCAGCTTCCTGGTTTCCTGGAGCTCACCAGGGAGGACCAGATTGCTCTGTTAAAGACGTCAACCATTGAGGTTTGTCATTATTCACCGTGCAGCATGCATCCTGTATCTGAAGCTTCCAGTTTGAAAGATTTGTTTCACTTCATACAAGGCATTATCACAGTACGTACAGTTGCAAGAAAAAGTATGTGAACCCTTTGGAATTACCTGGATTTCTGCATAAGTTGGTCATAAAATGTGTTCTGATCTTCATCTAAGTCACAACAATAGACAAACACAGTCTGCTTAAACTAATACCACACAAACAATTATATGTTTTCATGTTTTTATTGAACACACCATGTAAACATTCACAGTGCAGGGTGAAGGCTAAAGACTTCTTCAAGAGCTAATTGGAGTCAGGAGTCAGCCAACCTGGAGTCCAATCAATGAGACGAGATTGGAGGTGTTGGTTAAAGCTGCCCTGCCCTATAAAAAATACACACCAGTTTTGAATTAGCTATTCTTAAGAAGCATTGCCAGATGTGAGCCATGCCTCGCACACAAGAGCTCTCAGAAGACCTACGATTAAGAAGTGTTGACTTGCATAAAGCTGGAAAGGGTTACAAAAGTATCTCTGAAAGCCTTGATGTTCATCAGTCCACGGTAAGACAAGTTGTCTCTAAATGGAGAAAGTTCAGCACTGTTGCTACTCTCCCTAGGAGTGGCCGTCCTGTAAAGATGACTGCAAGAGCACAGCGCAGAATGCTCAATGAGGTGAAGAAAAATCCTAGACTGTCAGCTAGAGACTTAAAGAAATCTCTGTCACATGCTAACATCTCTGTTGACGAATCTACGATACGTAAAACACTGAACAAGAATGGAGTTCATGGGAGGAAACCACGGAGGAAGCCACTGCTGTCCAGAGAAAACATTGCTGCACGTTTGAAGTTTGAAAAGAGCACCTGGATGTTCCACAGCACTACTGGCAACATATTCTGTGGACAGATGAAACCAAAGCGGAGTTGTTTGGATTCTCCACACATAGCGTTGTGTGTTCCTTCCAAAGGGTTCACATAGTTTTTCTTGCAACTGCAATTGATGTTACACATGAAACTTGAAAACACTTATTTCAAATTGTGTGAACAGGGTTGCTTCCTGCATTATTTTCCAACGGTTGTGTATAACTTAAATCTCAGTTTTGCTGTATATCAATATTCCACTTACAAACATGTGTTTCCTCCTCAGATTATGCTGCTTGAGACTTCTCGTCGATACAACCCTACTATCGACAGCATCACGTTTCTGAAGGATTTCAGCTACAATAAGGAGGATTTTGCCAAAGCAGGTACCTATGCTTAAAATATTTGTATATTATGTATCTCTTAAGCTTATTACTGTATTTAATTAAACTGTCTTGTCTGGTGTTTCAACAAAGACATAATAAACACATACTTTAAGAGTTATTTTTGTTTCATGCCAATAATAGATTTTGCCCAAACTGGACAGCCAGCATCAGATATTGAATACAACATATGAAACACATGAATGTCAGGTTAGGCTTTGAGAATAGGGTATGTTTGATATGCCATTCATGTAGAAAAAGTTGTTCCTAACATTTCCTTCTTTAAAGTGTCTTTTTTGTCCCTCCCTCAACTCCCCTCCTCAGGACTTCAGTTTGAGTTCATCAATCCCATCTTTGAGTTCTCAAAAGGAATGAATGACCTGCAGCTGGACGAGGCCGAGTACGCCCTGCTGATCGCAATCAACATCTTTTCCGCAGGTGAGAACTCTTAAACTACAAAGCATGCATTGAATCCTCAAGGGGAAAGGCTTGTAAAACAGCTATTCATGTCATTTTCTATGTGAGAATGTGTCTGTTATAGTAGCTTTTTTCAGATGAACAGAGATAAACATGTTCCTATTTGTTTTGTTTAGATCGGCCAAATGTGCAGGATCATGGACTGGTGGAGAGGCTACAGCAACCCTACGTGGACGCACTGCGCTCTTACATCATGATAAAGAGACCAAATGTAAGTGCTGCTGTTTACGTAAACCCCCCCCCCCCCCCCTCCTGTGACCGACACGTCAGCATAACCTAACAATCATCATCACAACAACCACATTGGGTCATGGCTGGGGTTACATTGTTTTATTCAAACTGGAGGAGGGATGTTACAGGGTTTGGGTCATGTTTTCTTTCTAAATGCAGATACTGAATGTACGTAAATCTTTTTTCTTTAACATTAACTAAAAACAGAGCTGAACTTCTAAATTATAAGTAATTCCTGCTGACATTTTGTAGGGCAGGAAGTCTCCTCTCAGTTTTTAATTCTTGTTTAAATGGCTTCCTCAGGATCATCTGATGTTTCCGCGCATGCTGATGAAGTTGGTGAGCCTCCGTACACTAAGCAGCGTCCACTCGGAGCAGGTGTTCGCCCTCCGTCTCCAGGACAAGAAGCTTCCACCACTGCTTTCTGAAATTTGGGACGTCAATGAGTGACTGCAGACCGGATGTCACACTCTGTGAAGTCTTGAGACAGACGTTGCATCAAGCAGGAACACTGACTCCTTTCTGCCGCCATCTGGTCAGGGATTGGTTATGCAGTGAGATTTATTTTTCTGGTGTGGGAGGAGAGCATCATTGCCCTTTTGTTCGCAAACAGACTGATACAATGTTTTGTGTTCAAATGGAAAAACATGAACACCTAGTTGTCTTCGAGCCTTTTGTTCTTACTTTTGTGTAGATGCTGACATGATCATGGCGATATTGAATACCAGCATCGGGTTCTTTAGCCAGTTTTCTCTGATTTATTATTTGTCAATTTCTAGTGCAGTTTCTATACTCCCTCTAACAATTATAATCTGAGCAGGTCTTGGTGGTGGCTTCCTCCAAACATCAGGATTAAATCTGCACATTAAGGTTGAAATAGTTTTTTCTTGCAGTCGTGCAATAGGTGGAAATGGACACAGAGTGAAGCATGAGCATATGTACTGTTCACTTTATCGATGTTTTGAAGAGGTAGGCCACCTGGTTGGTATTGTGAATTGGCAAATAGTTTGTGTTAGGCTGTGTCCTTTTGGAGTAAGTGCAGAAATGTAAAGGTGGGTGTAGTTGCTCAGGTAAAGTAATGTGAAGTAGACCTCTGGGAATTAGAGGCGTCCTTAATTTCCATTAGATTACTTTAGTTTTCTTCAAAAGAGACCCTTTTGGTCATTTATAGATGTCCATTAACTTTCATGTAAATTGTATATTTATTTTCACAGTAAAAATGTATAGAGTGCACACATAGATTGTACAATCATAAACTAACGCACACGAATGCAGACTGTGCCCTCATTAACAAGAAATGGTGTTAAGTCAATCTTTTATCACACAGAGCACTGGTCTTTATTTAAGTATGTAAAGATTAAACATAGGTTAAAAAAGAAGTCCAGCTACCATCTCTGTGAACTGACTTCAAAATAAATGGAAATGAATACTGACTGAAGTTGTATAAATGAATTACATTTACAAAGATATGCCCCAATAATCACATTATGTCATTATATGAATTGAACTTTCATTTCATCACAAAGTTATTTTTATATTTTTGTTTTATCACTAACAAATTAAGGTGTGAAAAAAGAACAAGCAACGTTTGAGTAGTTTAAACGGAGCATAGAACATTTGGCAGCCCTTTCTTTTTGATAATATACGACACTGAGGGAAAAAATGTATAGCTGAAATAATATCCGGTCGAAATCTATCTCAATCTAAAGGTCACCATGCTCTGAGTATCTTCCTTAAAAACTACGCCACACCAACAGCTTTAACGCTCAGATTGTTTGGAAAGCCTCACTGAGAGAAAAATATACCAACACGTCTTTAAATGGGAAGCAGTGAACTACAGGAAATGAGTAGTAACATTTATAACTATTTATACTCATGCATTCTCCTAAGAAGTGTAAACTTGAAATGCATAACGGATGATAAAGAAATGTCAATGCAAATTCATAACTGTGAAGTTTATTTTCTCATGTTAATGTTTGGACGAGGGCTGAAAATGGGATATCATAACGCCACTGTAGATTGTTTTTGAAGTGACAATTTATTGACAGCCTGTGTAGCCATTTCCAGGTATCACCATTAGAGTTGTGATAGCAAACATCATAAACAATTTAATCTTTTCAAGGTGCCAGTTAAATTCGGACATTATACTTTATTGTATTGACTTGTTTGTTATTTTCAGGTACAATTTATTTTGGCTTTTAATTCATAAAACTGCATTTTATTAGCTAAAATGAAACGGTGATTCAAATACAAATGCACACAACTGACTTTACCACAGGCACAGTCAATAAATAATATGTAAATGAATATATTGATGTATAAAAATGGGCAAATCTAGTTATGATTTGGATAAGATAACAAGGGTTGTTTCTTTATCCCCCAATATGTCTATTGCTTATTTTTCTTGAAATTAACGACCTGTTGTGAAGCTCCAACAGCGACAAATTATGTTTCTTTTTCTTTAACTCAACATGCAGCAGACTTTAGGACACGTGTATGAAAGATCTCAACAAAGAAGAATACTGCAATACATGATTTAATTATTAATGCTAATAGCATAAAGGTGTCTGTTTGGTTTTGTGTGCTATTTGATTAATTCATGATGTATAAAATAGATTTTTGATAAAATGATCTGACTGCTAATTGGAGCAGTAGATCATCGCCTCTCCCTCTACTCTTAGTAAACCTGCAAAGTGCAGTGAGCTCCACCTATTGGTGGCTTGTTGAATGAACAAAAACAAGTGTGTTTTCCTTCCACATTCTTTATTGCAATAACAGTGATATGTTCTCCAACATGCAGAATCTTCACAGGAACAAACGTGTTTTCCTCCCTCTCCCTCAACAGTCGCATAGCAAAACACCAGGCTACTGCTGAGCATTTGTTTTTCTGCTACTGGAAGCCAGTGCAGCCCAGGTATACAACATGAGGAGCGTAAGCATCATTCCCATCGTGTATTGCATTGCTAATTCAAAGGTTGCCTGAATGTGTTTCCATCCAGCAGGAAAACAAAGCCAGAAGTGACCTGGCTTTTTCTGACCACGTATTGTATCAAGTCGTTTGACTTTCCCCTCAAAATTTGATTTAATTTTTATATTTGCTCTAAAAGTATTTGTTCAAATTGATTTTCTTACATCCTTCCAACCCTTTGGTATTAATGGTTTTCATTTGGCAGGACGATCAATATTAAAGAAGCCGATGAATGTGAGAGTGTGCAGCATTTAAACCCCAACAAGGATTTATTTATCTTAGTTTGGGTGATCCAAAGACATTAAAGGTGTGCTTTTAGTTTGCTGCTTGCAGGGTATCACTTGCCAAATGAATCAATTGAGTTTGGTTTGAAGTAGTCTCTGTAATACTTGGGGGAATTTTATACCATGCCCCAATTAAATCCATGCTCTACAGGTGGACTTTGATAAAACTGAAATTATTTTGTCATGGGGTGCTGATCAAACATGCAAAGATGCATTTGTTGAGCTATTTTAATCTGAGTTTTTTAGTGTACATTTTATGTTAACGCTGTTTAAATCAAGTTTAATTGTACTGTATATACTGTAATTTTTATTTCTGATCTCATTTAATTCCTGTCTTCAAAGAGTGATACTGTAAACATAGAAATGCAACCTATTTTAATACTTGTAACTCCTGAATACCTTCTGTTTTGTATGTACAGTATGAATTAAAGCTACGCTGTAGTGCTGATATGATTGGGATCAAAATGACTTGTTTGCTGGTCAGATTTTATGTGTTGTGGTTTATTTGCTAAAGCATGAAACAGATTCATAATGGTGACTTCCATTGACAACTGATGGAAGTGCGTTGGCTTTTGAAAAAACTTAAAAAAGAGAGCTTGCTGTAATATTTGTGATGTAACCTGTTTGTTAGGGTTTGCAATCTTTACATTTAAAGAAGAAGAGGTTTAAAGCAAACCAAATTGGCAATCATAAGTAACCACATACATTATCCCCTACACAGCTGTTGATGTACTTATTTTATTGTATTGTTTTAAAATGTTGAACTCCAGTGCTTGCTGAAGCATTGAAGTGATAACATTAGGACACTATTTTTTAATAACCTGCCCAGGGAATATACAAAATATTTTAGATAAACTGAAATATTAAACACAGTCTCTGGTAAAGATAATATTTTATAATTAAAGCAAGTGTAAATGGTAAATGTATTATTGATATGTCTTCTTCGCAATGCTTCATTTTTTGATTTTAGTTATATTATTGTGATGAACATAGGTAATAATTGCAGTTTTGGGGGGGTTGGGGTATCTCCATACACCACTTGTATAGAGCCTTAAAAAAGCTTCGGCCGGCCCTGGCAGGCGATCAAACTTAACTAAAATACTTCAAACTGTCAGACTAATATTTTAGTGAACTATTAGAACCACGGCGGCACTAAAGTCAGTCCCTGTGGAGCGGTTGAGGTGCTTTTCCTCGGGCTTGTAGGATCTCTTCCGTTAGGTCTGAGTATGCGGAACTCCCTTTACACCGATGATGATGATGATGATGATGATGAGGAGGAGGATGTTGTGAAGGCAGGTTGTAACCATAGACTGTAACTGACTGAGCCGCCCGTCCATCTAGCTCAGAGGCGGACACACACTTCACATAATTTATTCATGCTGCGAAACAGTCTGACGGAGAAGCTACCGCCTTTCAGCCGTCGTTTCCTAACGATACACTGTGTTATAAAATAAAGAAGGCTAATTCAGAATACCCACCGCCTCTCTGCTTGTGTGACCGTGGAGGACACCCACCTCCCAGGCCGTCATCAGCAGCTGGCTCCCCAGCGGACGTTAGCAGCTAACCGGCTAACGCAAGCAGGTGAGGCTGGTCTCATTCTTCGTTTCTATTTTAACACACCTATCGTATGTATGCCTGTAACATGTGAAGTGTTTTGTGATGTTGCCACCGTGGTTTGATGTGTGACGTTTGTTTTATTGGTGAGATAAACCGCTCAAGCTACTGTTAGCAGCTAGGCAGCTAACTAGCTAATCCATCCGTGACGTAGAAAACCATAAACCTACAGGATGCATCTGTAGGGGTGAACATGTAGGACAAGGCCTGACAGCTTGTCATAATTCATAAAAAAAGACATCTCCTGTAGTTAAAATGAGGCGTTGGCTTCGCCTTTCCACGTCTATCACTCAGCATCATTGCAATACGATGATAAACTAAAGATATTCAGTGCAGATTAGTGTTTTATTCATTCCTCCCATATAGCGTTAAATTACTGTGTGAAGGTAAGGGAAACACAGCACGATATAAACCAACACTTATTAAGTGTTTATGCTAAAGAAGAGCATTATACATCTACAAAACCAACCATGTATTGACTTGCATGCTTATCTCGCATAGATAATGTACAAAGTCCACAATAATGACCTTCCTGACTGTATTCATAGGTTGTTTAAAATTAAAAAGAGACATATAGTAGGATTTAGGTTAATAGTTCTGTTTGAAAATGCAACGGTAAGGACAAATATCAGGAACAGATGTATTTCTGTCAAAGGGGTTACCTTATAGAGTAGTCGTGACTAGCAGTCAAGAATGTATTCACTTTGCAAAGACAGTTAAATAAGGATGTAAACAAATATGAAATGATTAGTATTGTGTATGACTGAAATGTCTTTGTTTTATATACCCTAAAACATGTTTCGAAAAAGGGTTGACTATTAGAATAGGCTGTATAAGAAGCCAATGTATAATAAAGGTTTAGCTTACACCTTTTTGGTCTTATTTTTTCCTTTATTATGTAATGCCTTTTTGTATTTATTTTTTGGATGTTTATTCTTTTTTGAAAATTGTTAATAAGGACCAACATAATTTACTACTACTGCTGCTGGATTTCATCCTGCGGTCAGCATATGTCTCTACTCTTATCTCTACATTTGATAGTAAAATACTGTGTATCTCCCGTTAGCTGTAACTGACACCCCTTCATTGTAAATGTATCGCTGTTACAGAATTGATCAGCAGTTGTATTATTTGACACAATTGCAAACCAGCTTTCGACACAAACACGACTCAAGAGATAAGGAAGGGGATTTGATGCTAAATGGATTTAATGACCATTACACAGTAATTATAAACAGAGGGAATTGTTGATATCAGGAAAGTGAAGAACAGTGTAGAATATCATCCTGGTGCAGGTCAAACATCCCTCCTTTATTGTAAGATGCAATGGTGAGTAAGAAATGCATCACCTGTGAGGAGGCATAGTGCATCGTGGTGAACTAGAAGTCAAGAAGCTTTAAAGTATAGTGTCTTTTCCAGTACAAAATAGTATAGTATAGTATGGCATGGCGCGTTTCCACTGCAGCCCTCGCTCGGTTTGGTTAGGCCTTATTATGCCCGGCTCACTTTAATGCTGCGTGTCCATTACGGCCCGTCTACACTACAGCGTCGAAAGCTCCAAGCTGCTCCAAGCTGCCCATTCACTTTCAATGGGGTGACGTCACGTAGCCGCGCTTTTTCGCCGAACTGAATTGTAGGTAGCAGAGCGAGGCGTCTCAGGCGTCCCAGGCGACCAGAAGTTGAACATTGTTCAACTTCTGGTCGCCTGGACGCCGGAGTAGCCAGCGCCAGCCAATCAAATCCCGTTTCCCAAAATCTGACAGCTGAAGCGCCAGCCAATCAAACCGCGTCTAAGCTGGGAGAGATATCCCGCCGTTCATTTCTATATTTCAAAAAAAGTCGGAGGAGAAACTAACTATCGCCGTAGCGAATCACCCGGTTTTGTATGACCAGACCCTCTTCACCTACCGGGATACAAACCGGAGGAACCAGGCATGGAGGGAGGTGGCAGAGACAGTGGGGGAAACTGGTAGGTTTTCGCCTGTTTGGGGAGTTTATATATATATTGCTCGCATAAAATCCCCGGGGTTTTTTGCTTTGTATGTCGGGGGCGGGAGATTCATGTGATTGGTTGTTGGCCGTGTTGCTTGAATTAAATCCCCAAGCTCCAGACACGCCCAGCTCCAAGCTATTTTTGGAGCTGTAGTGTGGACGCTCCGTTACAGTTTAGGAACTGGGGCAGTAACTATAGTAACACAGTGTAGGCGGAGCCGTGACGTCATCTTCAATGAGCGCCCCAAAAAACAACACAGCCGTTAGCTCTTAGCACTCAGAGCTCACAGCTCTTCATATCTGTTCAGAAACTAGACACAAGTTAAACAAGTACAAACCACAGACTGCCTGTGTCATGGTGAATACAGTCGCTGCTTTATTTATGTCTGTATAGGCCGTTGCTGTGAGTGTGGACGGTCGGAGCATATACAACGTTAGCTTAGCCAAGCTACATTTAGAAAACACGCATTTTAAAAGGGTTTTTCGCCTGCCGTCTGTCTGCAGACTTGTCAAAGCATTAATTCATGGTTTTTACTAACCGGTATCAGTATGTTGTTACTTCGGCATCATTTTGAAACGTGTATTATAATTAAATCACGGTCAAATATGTTCATCTTGTTGTAGTTGTAGCCCCCTTGCCAGCGATCCTCTCTCTAGTTTAGCATACTCAGCCCGACTCAGCCTGGTTGTTCCTGGCCCTAGAACCACGATTTAGTCGGGTCAGAAAAAAGGTGAAAAAGTAGCCCCGGGCCAAAACTAGGCCAAGTGGAAACGCAACCAAAAACGGGCCCCGCACGGCTCGGCACGCTTAAAGCGAGCTACCCGCTGCAGTGGAAACGCGCCATAAGTAGCCATTGTTGTTACCTCGTGTCACAGAGGGGAAAATGGCATCTACCATCAGAGGGTTAGTGGTTTGATCCCTTCCCCCTGCAGGCAACATGTCGAAGTGTCCTTGGGCAAATACATCATCAACCACACACTAGACTTATTTAGCCTGGACAAGGTTTAGAAAACGTGCTTCTTTCAGGCAGTATTAGAAATGAATATATAAGTACAGAGGAGAGTGTCACTTTTCAGTGTAGGCGAGATACTGAGCCAAACCGTTTTATTGATAGGGGACCAAAATAGTTCTTATATCTGTTCAGCCGTGGAACAAAGTACGATTGGTTCAATAAGAAAATATTCAAATCTAAAGGTTACAACGAAATGATCAATACTTTCTACACTTCATCTCTCTCTCGTTTGCGTGTCCTCGCATGACTCAGTTGAACAGATTCTTCTCCATCGCTACTTACTGCTGTTCACTGTGACTAGCAATAATTGCTGTCCATGCTGTAGGCCTGTGAATCATATCCATCTCTCTGAGCTTATATAAGCAGTGCTGCATGCAGACCACGCTGACCACATTCTCACAGTGTTGTAGTGTTTCCTTTAGTCTCTTTTATTCCAGAGAGAAAGGTTCAATAACAAGCTCATCAAGTACATTCAGCAAAGTGGCGTTGTCCTTCCACCTTCTTCTAACATGTATCTTTGTGCTGGATGAGTCGGCCTCCTGCTCTGCTTCCAGCTCAGCTGCTTCATAAAAAAGCCATTTTGGCTGCACACCAGGAAGCATTCATGCTGCCAGACCTGCATGTTGATTCATTGTCCTGATGGTTTTGCAAGATAAAGAGGCAGAGATCTGTGTTCTGCATATGGGCCTTGCCCTATGAATATATTTATGTGGTTGGAACCATTCCCCCTCTGTTTTTAGTCTTTCGCTGTGAGGATGATGCAAATTGTTACAATGCTCAGAGTTGAGCCATGCATGTAGAACGGCTAGAATAGTGTGAAGAAATAGCTTTTAAAATGGAGTGTTTCATACCAGTTTCTCAGAGCAAACATACTTGTTAATGTTTAATAAGGTTAATTTTGGTCTTCTTGTTTATAGAAGGCGCATTAGTGTCAGCTTGCAGTGTATTTGAATCATTTTGCTAAATGTTATTCGTGCTGACATTAAGCTGACTCATCAGACATACTTCAGCCCACTTTAATGCTGTTGAACCATGTCTTCTCATGGCACCGCACACATTAAATAGTGTTGGTAAGCTTTCTCATTCCGTGTGTTAATAACCCTGTCAAGTAACCTTTATTTCTCCCCAAAAAATAGTCAATAAAGAAGCTCAACATTGTTTATTTGACTAATGTGTCAGTGACAAAGGCATAAACATTTCCTCTTATGGATCTATTTGAGGTAAAAAGAGAACAAAAAGAGAGTTATTTTGCCATTGTCACTAATTAGTATAAAAGCTCATTCTGGTTATAGTGGGCCGTAGACTCCATCACCATTGTATCACCTCATTTGGGGGATAGTGAAGAGACATTGTTTTGAATGAAAGTCTTCTGGATTATTATCTTAAGTACAATTTACTGTCTTACATTCTCCATTAAGAATAATCAAGTTAAAATGTCTTTTGTCCCTTTGTGAATGGCTCCTCTACTCATGAGTCATGAGTCATGAGTGGAGCTCTTAGACATAATTAAACCCATAATGCATCTGAAGCCTTTGGTGATGGAGTCACCTCCCTGGACACAGCTGTGCTCTTGCGCAGGGGGTTAATGACACTGTGTGATGGGAAGCGTGACTCTAGTGTCCCACTCCCACTCATGACTTGCATGCAGTCCATTTGTCTGACCTGTTGTCTTTGAAATCCACATGTAAATCGCAGGATTTTCACAATCTTCAACTATATACATATTCAATAGAAAATACAGTCTCCATCATATCATATCACAATATTGACAAACCTTTGTGTGTTCATATTAGCATATTTATTTGAAGCAACTGCTTTTGCTTTAAGGACTAACTGTGTAGCTGACAGCTGTTGGGACAGAGAAACATGTCAGTACAAGTTTCAAAAACAGTAAAAGGGTAGAAAACGACACAGAATCTGTCAGGATGCGTCGTGGTGACATTGACACCGTTGTGGCACACACAGGCTGCGTCTCGACAGCTCTTATAACCGCACTGAAACGGGAGAATCTGCACAAAATGTGCATTAACTCGTAAGTTAATAGTTATTTATAACACTTGTTTTTTAATGTCATAACCATAGATAATAATACATTTATTTATTTCACACATTTTGAGAATTAGGTTAATTTGTTAAAATACAAAATGTTTATATTCATTTTTTACTCATTGAAATATAAGGGATTGTTTGCTCATTTAAGACATGGCACATATTCTAGTAGAACACACGGGGTAGTCCATTTCCCCCCAGGCTACTCTTTCAATAGCAATGCATAAATGGAACTGCTGGTACACGATACATCCATTAGCTCACCAGGGATAACAGCCTTTAAGAGACGGTGAAAGACTGCTGGGAGACGTGGAGGTTTTGTATGTAGTGTTTGTTGGTTTTATTAAAGGCTGTGTTCAGCGTTGCATGACACGTTGTTTAAAGGAGATCCTGCCACTGTATATTTTCATCTTCGCACACAGTTGCTGATGTCAAATATGTTTGAGCACTTTTTGTATTGTCTCTGCTTCACTTTGAAGTATAATATATGTATGATATAATAACATATTAGTGCTAGGTTTCAGCAGTGTAAAGCATCACGAGTTAGCAGTCATGTTTAGGTGCTTGATCCTCAGAATACAAAAGCAAGAGCTTCTTTGTGACCCAGAGCCACCATTTTATAACGCTGGGAGAAATCTGTTGTGGGAGAATCAGAGATACCAAGTCCTCTGCTTCAACTGACAAAAGACTAGACTTCACATCAGACACACGTTGTTCTTTGAAATAGAAATGAAATGCGTTATACTCTTTTGTTGCTGTTCACACCACTGTAGACGAAGAACACAACAACATTAATGGCATTGAATGAACAGTAGTTAAATAACATATTTTCATCCTGACAATGCACATCAGTAACATATCACATTCTTGCAGCTAATAGGGTGACATGAATTATCACTGGGAATGTGAAAAGCGCCTAGCACAATCCCAACCCATAATCCTTACCGTCCCCTGGTTGTTTTGTTTGCTTTTTAAACCGAGTGGCTCATCAAACAGCTCATTCAAAGCACTGCTCCTGTGAGACGATTGAGCAACAGTGTTTGTAGCTTTGTTTGACTAAAGCACAGCCGACTAGTTCATCGCTCATGTCCTGTCACCGAAGCAGCTGAAATATTGTTGCAATGCTGTCGGTGAAAAGCTGTTTAGCTGTACTTTATGGTGCCGGGTTGGAAATGTACCGTCCTGCCGAGTTTACAGTTTGGAGATTATAGTCTCCTGACTGTGAGATGATGCTAGCCTGCAGCTGAAAGTGGCTCCATGGTGGGAAGAGCCTTCTGTAGAGGGGCTGCAGTAACCTGTTAGTCACTGGGCCATAGAGCAAACTGTGAAGGTGCTTATTCCACCAAGACCCGTAAGCTGCTTACCATTACAGCGAGCTTCCAATGAAAAGCCTGTTATCCTCCGACGAAAACGAACGGCTAACATATTGATCGTGATATGGGTGCAACTTGTACGATCATTTTCATTAGCAAAATGATCTGCCTATTATTTTTTAGGTCTATTTAATGTCAGGAAATACTGGTCTTGCTTTTTAAACTCTTATTTTCTCACTTCTAAACGAAAGGATATTCAATATGTGATATAAAATGGAGAAAAGTAGGATGTCTCCATATTTGGGAGGCTACAAACTGAGTTTTCTGACAAATTCAAACGATTCACAAACTTGACACAATTGGGTCTGAAATAATGATCAACATATCCGTGCAAGTCATAACAGAAAAATCAGCGCTCAACGTCTCGCAACACTTTCAAAGTTTTAGAGGAATGCATTTTTAATCCTCTCTGTTTAGAAGGATGTTTTTTTATTTGGCTGTCATGTCTGTCATCTTTTGTGCTCTGCCAGCATGTCATTGTATGCCATCTACTCTCTCTGTAGAGATGGTAAAAACGTCAACATTGTTAATGTCTTTCTTTTTCATGCAAGATATGTAGATGTGACATTGAAATGACATTTGCGAGGTACAATGCTCTGAAGAAGAAGAAAAACATCTTAGAATATTTTATTTCTGTCAGGTTCAAGTGCTTTTGTGATGAGCAGTCAAACTAAAGTGTTTGGGTTGTTGTTCTTCACTTTCAGTCTTCTCCAAAATACAATTTAGTGTTGCATTTATGCTTCTTGTCAATGGTAAATAGTGAAATAAAACAGATCCCCGGATGGGTGTTTTGAGGACAACACAACATTGCTCTCTGTCTGCTCTCGTGTTTACCCAACCAATAAGGCCCCGGCCACACGAGGACGAAAACGGCTAGACGCATAGGATTAACGCAAACGCAATCGCAAAAAAGCTTCCGTCCACACGCAATAGTCATCCGGATAGTGTCTGTCCACACGAGACCGCTCCGTTTAGCTCCAACCGCTGGAGGAGCTGCAGTACATATGCCGAGCCTGTACGTGACGCTGTAACTTCCTCCACAAAAGCAGCGAAGAAGCATGGTTGTCATGGTTGCCCTTCTGTTTATTCTCCGCGGTGGGGGCCGAGGGAACCGGGCAGAGTATTTCGCCAGTCAATGTGTATTAAAGTATAAATCTTCCGGACAAAATTATAAAAGTGCCGGTCAAAGGTCTTCTTTGTTATTTATTGAGCTTTAAAACAAATGAATAACGACTCTATAATATAATAATAAAATACACGGAGCCTCTCTTTTTCCTCCCTCTCTTCGGACAGCGCCAGTGTCTGTCTCATGCAGCAGCTGATCCAGTAATGAGTGACCCGGCCGACAGTACGGTCTATATGACACTAAACAGTAACGCAAACGACCGTTTTCGTCCTCGTGTGGCCGGGGCATAAAACTCCTATCTCGTAGATCTATAAAAGATTAGGCTCTAAACGTGCTTGTATGCACACAAACCATCTTGTCATGTGGGTTTGAAAGACTGTCTGTATTAAATAGTTAGCACTGACTGAAGTACTAGATGAGACGGATACAGGAAGAGGGGAGACCGCTGCGAATAGAATAGAATAATAGCTTGCACCTTGACATTTTGAAAAAAGTAAAAGACCATAAATCATGATGCCATATTTGGCCCAATTATACAGCTCTGAAAAATCATGTGACTGGTCGGTCTTATGCAGTGCTGGTGGAGCAGAGGTCTACATAATGCATCCTCAAGGTTTCTCATCTGTTGAAATTCCAGTGTTTATTCAATTATGTCCATTAAAAACACATGACCTAAATTAAAATAGTTTTCCTCCTTTTCTTGTATTGCAGGTTTTCATTTTTCTTGAACCATCACTATGAAAATCAAAGAGCTGTGTTTCCACTTTACACCGGATCTCTCCCAGTTGTGATGGAAAGGCAAAACTGACTTGAGAAGGACCATAAATCCTGGATGCCATAACGTAAGGGACGTTGTCAATCAAAGATGGAGAAAAAGAAACCATGCCCTCGCCTCCTCGACTACCTGGTGGTGGTCGGAGCAAGGTAAGAACTTAACCTAAAGTGATATTGTACTTTTAGTTTAAAGGAGTAAACGGGTCATCATAGGGAGGGTGTAAACACTGTTTTGAAAACGACTGTTTAGGCATAGTAGTTGAGGAAATATAAAGTATTGGACTGATTTAACATCGATTACGTTTTGTCTCAAGCATATACATAAATAGATTTTGTGTGTTAGGGATATTGATGTCATCATGACTCAATCATTTTGAATGATTGTGCTGCTCAAGGGGATGTTGTTGCAGAGATTCCAGCAGATAAACCCAGTGATCACACAGAAATGTGCACAAGGCAACATCATCACACAAACGCTGTATGTGTGAGCCCACCTAGCACCTACAGCTAGCTTTAGCTTGAACCTTGGCATTGTGCTAGTTACCTGTTTACTTTACAAATGTCAAGAGAACATTTGAGTTGCCTCAGTTTCCAGAGTCGTAAAACGCCGCCTCACAGGAAATGAATGAATGAATGAAAACTTTATTACAGACTCAGGGTCCAGATAAAAGACAAGGCATTAGATATAATAAATTACATGCATAGCATAAAAAGAATTCATAGTTTAAGAATAATTTAAATCAGTGTCCTACAAAGAGACAACTATACCAATGTCTCCACAGCTGCGATTGGTAGCGTGTAGTACTAAACCTTATGTTCGATAAGGCCAAGAGGATTTCATTATCAGAGTCATTAAGCCGGCAAATACATTTATACATAAGATTTCTTAAAACAGCTTGTAGAGTATTGACTCCTGCAGCCACAAACATTTCACTTGCACTAGACCATCGAGGTCTCTTCAGCAATATTCTCACGGCATCATTATAAGCTACTTGAAGTTTCCGTAAACTTGCTTTTCTGTAGTTTAACCACAAATGTGCAGTTTAGAGCGGTGTGCAATATGCTCTGAACAGAGACATCTTCACTCCATCTGTACATGCACCAAACTTACGTAGGAGAATGTTTGCTTGTGCATACATCATGCCGCATTGCCTATAAATATCTTCATCATCTGTCTACTACCAATCTACTTCAATATCTACTACCAATCATGCATCCAGTATTACAGGCTCTCAGTCGCTTGGACAGATCATCAATATAGAGGTTAAAAAGAACTGGGGACATCATTCCACCTTGTCTGACACCATTGCTAACCCCAAATGGGGCTGAGACCCTATTGCCCCATTTGACTTGCATAGTCTGGCGGCCATACCAGTAGACCAGAATTCTCACAATGTATTTGGGCTCCCCTCTTTGACTCAGTTTAACAAATAACTTCCTATGATTAACACGATCAAAGGCTTTGGAAGCATCAATGAAACACATAAGAACTGATGAGTTATTACCTCTATATTTGTTGACAATTTCCTTTAAGGCATATATACACAAGTCAGTGCCATGTTTAGCCTTAAAGCCAAACTGGTTATTTGTTGAGTTAATAAAGTAATCTAATCTGTCCAGCTGAATTCTTTCTAGGACTTTTGACAGTATGCTGGCTAATGCTATGGGCCTATAGTTATCTAGGCTTCCCACTTTACCGGCTTTGTCCTTAATAACTGGCACCAACAGAACAGACAACATGGAGTCTGGTAACAAGCCATGACTCATGAAGGCAGTAAAGCAGATAGAAAGAAGAGGAGCTATCTTTACACTGGCATATTTAAGATGTTCAGCAGAAATATGATCTACACCACTGGCTTTGTTGTCCGACAGCTTGTTTATAGAAATGAAAAGCCGTGGTGTCACTGTCTTGGCATATGATAAGACAAACTGGACTTCCCGGTAGTCAAATCCTCTTCTTATTCTACCCTGCAAAACACCCTTTAACATTATCCCTCTGTTCCTCTCTTATTGTTTTGTTGATCTCAACACAGTTTTGTCATTTGTTTATTTTAAGAGTGGACTTGATTGAAACTTTAAAGATTTTGCTTTGGATTGTATGCATCACCGTATATGTGGCATGCATAAAGAAGGATAGCAGCACATTGTTTCAAGCACAGTAGCCACAGGGGGAAAGGACGATTCACATGAACACCGTGAAATTAGAGGATTGTCAAGAAATGATGAATGCTTAGTTGTGGTTGGATGGTTTTTAGTAGTGACTTTACATTTCTTGTAATTTAGCAGCTAAATATAGTTATACATTTGCTTTTATAAGCTACAGACTACTGTCACGGTTTGTTACGGCCCGTCCACACACGGGCATGAAAACAATCTTGAAAAATCTTGATGCTGGGCGTGTCTGAAGCTTGGCGTTTTTTTACAAGCAACGCGACCAACAACCAATCAGATGAATCTCCCGCCCCGACATACAAAGCAATAGCAATGTTAAAACGAAGTAAACTGGATATAAAATCCCCAAACAGGTGAAAACCTACCAGTTTCAACCACCTCCCTCCATGCCTGGTTCCTCCGGTTTGTATCCCGGTAAATAGTTCTGGTCGTAAAGAACTGGGTGATTTGCTACCGTAATTTCTCGTTTGGAATATGAGGAAATGAACTGCGGTCTGGCTCTCCCAGCTTGCACGCGGTTTGATTGGCTAGCGCTTGTACTGGCGGGATTTGCATAAACGGGATTTGATTGGCTGATGCCAGCTTCGAAAGCATCGGGAGCATCAAAAGTTGAACATTGCTCAACTTTTGATGCTCACGATGCTTGCAAAGCCACGCTCCGCTCCCCACAATGCAGTTCGGCGAAGATTCAAAATCTTCTACGTCACCCCATTCAAGTGAATGGGCGGAGCTTTGAAAGATTTTTTTCATGCCTGTGTGTAGATGGGCCGTTAGTCATTGCAATCAAGGTCTCCTCTCCTCACATAATAACCATTTCAAATCAAATTCAGAACTGTGTTTGAAGGGATATTGGATTTGCAGATACATCAGATATGAGTACGGAGAACATGATCATAAAACGACATACAACAGCTTCTTTTAATACAAAGCAAATATTGTCCTTCTCTCCTCCAGGCAACCAAGTAGTGACAGTGTGGCCCAGACCCCTCAGCTCCTCCGCCGCTACCCGCTGGAGGACCACCATGACTTCCCACTTCCACCAGATGTGGTGTTTTTCTGCCAACCAGAAGGCTGCCTGAGCATACGCCAGCGCAGGGTTAGCCTTCGCGATGACTCGTCCTTTGTTTTCACGCTGACAGACAAGGACTCGGGAACCACTCGTTACGGAATCTGCGTCAACTTCTACCGCTCCTTTCAGCGAGGGCATCATCGCGCCCGTGGGGACAAAGGTGGCCACGCGGCAGCAGAGACCGCTAGTGATGGATCAGATGCCAGCAGTGGAGGCCCACCATCCTCAGTGTTATCGCCACCTAACAATGCTGAGTCGGCAGCTACGTCCGGGGAAGAGAGCGGAAAGCCAGGTGCCGAGCCAAATGCCGGCAAGTCCCCGCAGCACAGGCGCAGCGCTGCCAAGATGGCCGCCAGGAACCGCAACAGCACGCTGACCTCACTGTGCATACTCAGCCACTATCCCTTCTTCTCCACCTTCAGGGAGTGCCTTTATATTCTCAAGAGGCTGGTGGACTGCTGCAGTCAGAGGCTCACCCAACGAGCTGGGCTCCCTCGCACCACCCAGAGGTGAGACTGGCAGCTCTTTCTTGTTGCTTACCCTCTTTTTTTTCTTCTGCTTATGCATCATGGTCCACATCAAAACATACATGAACTGTTTTAGGCCTATCTTGGTTTCTTAAGGGGGTTCTTCTTCAGCTGCTATTAACAATGATTTCATTCACTAGAAGTCAGTTAAATACGAATTATATTCATGCTTGCCAGTTGATGATTGCTTATTGCTTTTGACAGTCCATGACCTTTTTTGTTGAGCCACCCTCAGGCCTTTGATCATAAGGGCTCATCAGGCGGATCGCCCTGAGTACGTTCATATGGCCAAGGGCATAAAACCTTTGATTTAATGAAACCATGGCATTTACTTTTCGACCATGAATTGTTATGACTGACATGTTTGCTATGTTTATTTAACTCTGGACTTTACAGCCTCGATTGGGATGAGTCATAAAGAAGCCGTCCCCTGATAAATGTGTACATGCACACCTATGAAACCTTTAAAAAAGAATGAATCGCTCTGCTTAAAAACTATGATAATTAGGTAAATACAGCTCATGCTTGTGTTGCCCTTCATCCTCTGTAAGCTGTTGATTAACATAATTGCAGTCATACTGATATTGCATGCAAACTATGAACCACACAACACAGGGTTGGCACAGTTGCTTAAAATCCTTTTTTTCTCAAGAAGGCTGACATTTTTTTTTTATTACAATAAATAGCAAAGATTTGTTGCTCTTAGTGTTCCTGCTGATATTGTTGCCAGTCCCTACGGATTCTACCCCCCCCCCTCCATCTGTTTCTCCATTATTCCACCTGTTGTGTGTTTGTTTATTTGTGTTGCAGGAATATTCTGAGAGCCTTTGTCTGTGGCTCCATGCAGGTTTGCAGGCCATCTGCAGCTTGTGTCACATTGCGCTTTATGCTATCTCAACCCACCTCAATGATAAATAATAGCGAGAAAACCACAGTGCGTTGGAAAGGTTTTGTTTTGCAGCAAATATGATTTCACCAAGTGTGTGATATAAGCTGAGTTACAAATAACGTTTTCTTAGAAAACCATATAGGATATAAAATGTTTTCTTTTCGAGTAGTTCAGTGGGGTAATTTCTACTGATGGTTGAGATGCGTTTTGGTTTGCCACTGGAGGTACAACTCTTCTCCAGGAGCTTATTGGGTTTCCTTCTGAAACACCATAGGAAGAAATAGCAAAGTCATTTGCCAGTTAGACTTTAGGTGTTGAACGTAATCTATCTTGATTTTTTCTTGAAGTAGCACCAGGATTGATTGATTTAGATTTAGTTGAATATGCAGTAAACAATAAACCAGAGCTCGACACTGTATTTAACTCTGTGTTACATGTTTGGATGTGGCAATTTCTTTGCAGTGCGCTTTAGGTTATTCTGTTGCCATGGGTGACACATAATGGATTGCAATTTTGAAGAAGCAAAGTGTTAATTAGGCTGTCGCTTCACACCGGCTTAGGCCCAGCATAATTCTATGATTGTCGGAACCCCGTGGTGAACATGTTTTCTAGGGCTGCTACTAACAATTTCTGTTCATTATCGATTCATCTGCCGATTATCTGCCATGTTTTTTTCTATTAATGGTTTTGTTTATAAAATGCCAGAAAATCCGTTATAGTTTCTCAAAATGGAAGAGGAGATCTTTAGATGCCATTTGAATGTTTAAAAACATATGTTCAATTAAATATGATGTCAGACTGTAAACAAAGAAGTACATTTACATATGCAGCCTAAAAAGACAAATGTTTTCATGTGAAAATGACTTACTAATGATTATTAGATTTTACAAATATTGGGTGATTTTTTTTTTTTTGTCGATCCACTAATCAACTAAATGGGGCAGCTCTAATATTTCCGTTCCATTCCTTTATTTTATAACTGTATATATATATATGTATAAGTGCAGCTTTCCCCTCATCACTACAAAGGATTGTAGGAATGTGTAATGCACAGCTAACCTCACATCTAGACCTTTTCCCCTGGTAAAATGCTGGAGCGGCTCCCCATATCGTTAATATAGATCACTGGTTTCCCTGAAAGCCTGGAGAAGGACCTTTTTAGCCAAAGGCTCACCCAACCTCATCATGTTTTTCCCCCGACATGGTGGGTTGAAAAGTGGTGTGGCACAGACGGAGAAGGAGGAGAGCCGCTGCCTGATAGCTGCGAGCGCTTGGTGCTGTGGTGCTCTGACAGATTGAGGTCTCTGGCTGCCTTTGGGGAGCAGCTGCAGTTGGTGGGAGGGCTCCAAAGGACTAATGATTATCTCACTCCTTGCCACACACACACGCACGCACACACACTGAGTATACACTCCAGAGAGGGTTTAATGACACCATGTGTGTGGAGGGTTTGCACATCAATATTGCGGCAATTAAAAGCTTCTTTTTTTTTCAATCTCATTTGGTAATTCTATTAGTGATTTATTTTGGTTTGCTGACGGTAACTGTTAACACCAATATAATGAGCAAATTATTTTATTTTATTTGTTTGAAATCCTCAAATTAATGATTTGTAGCAGCTAGCAACAGTTATTTAAGAACATATTTGTCATCATTGTTCCTTCATTTGACAGAGATTGGGATGGGTAATCATGCTGTTATATGCAGTAACTGTTCAATTAGCTTGGCCCATGAGAAGCAATCAGTTGCAGTTGTGTTTCGTTTTAAGAGTAGCATTTGCAATGACATAGTCTCTTGAGCTAGTGCTGAAATTACTTTGACATCTTTTATGCTTTAGGTCTATCAAACCATAAGGACAGATATTTAATGAGTTCTCAGATTTGATGATCTATTGTCTCTCTCGGTTTTATTTCATTACAAATGTTATAAATGTTATATCTCATGTTTAAGATAGACCTTTGAAAAACCATCACATTGTCCCATGACATGATGTCTTCAAATTGCATGAACGTCATGGCACTGGACTGATAAGAGAACCAAACAATTTAAAGATATCACATTGGATTTAAGAAACTTGAGGTTGATTTTTCAATTTCATGAAAATGAACGAGAATAATCTGTAATGAAATAATAAAAAGTCTCAAAAGAATTCTGAATATACTCTCTGTTTATGACCTTCCCAGGGACACGATGTGGCGGGTGTTCACGGGGGCGCTGTCGGTGGAGGAGAAAGGCAGCCAGCTGCTGGCCGACCTGCGGGAGATCGAGTCCTGGGTGTACCGGTTGCTTCGTTCCCCGGTACCAGTGGCAGGTCAGAGGCGTGTGGATGTGGAAGTCCTGCCCCATGCACTCAAACGGCCGCTCACATTTGCCCTGCCTGACAACTCCCGCTTCTCCATGGTGGACTTCCCCCTGCACCTGCCCTTAGAGCTGCTGGGTGTGGACGCCTGTCTCCAGGTCCTCAGCTGTGTGCTGCTGGAGCACAAGGTAAGGACGGCACAGCAGTGAGTTCATGGGGAAAACTGCTTTTATCATTCATCACTTCAGCCCGCCTCTTTGTTCTCCTTTATATAAGACCAGGAGGAGATGTGTGGTTGTCTTCACCAGTGGGATTTTATTTAAAGACTGAACTGATTTTTTCAGGGAGAAAAGAGTGGCCAAGCTATATATAGTGTGATTTGATCGGTCAGGGGATACTTCAGTGCAGCTGCATGCCCCCGCCTGGATACAATACATTTTAAAGACATCCTGAGGAATGATGCCCAGAGTGACCTTCATCCGACATGTCCTGGGTTCCGTACAGTCCCCCGCTGTGACCATTTCATGGGGAGTGGAGAAAACATGATGGCAAAAAGAAGCCTGCGGACACTATGACTAAAATGAAAGACTCCTCATCTCTGTCTCTCCTATGTTTAACACTAGAAGCATTTGTAGGGATGTAATTCAAATCCTTGTTTGGCTAGCGATGGTGTAGTGTTCTGTTGTTGCTATTGTCTTACCGTGGCATTGATACACAGGCTCATTTTCAATTACCCAAAGAAAACCTAAGCTTCACAGCTTCAGTCATACCGCTGAAAAAACATACTGCTTGATAAATGCTGGACAAATACTCTAAAACTAGCATTTATCTGGGGCACTTACCTTAATAGATGTTTCCCATCCAAAAAGTAGTTTTTATTTACCCCATACCTGTATAAAAGGCTGCCATCTTGTGTTCATTCATTTATTTTCCATGTGAAGATGAATTCAAAAATCATTAAATCTAGTCGGGCTGAACTAAGTGCTGCCTGGAAGCTTTCAGAGTGACTGTAAGCACTTTGTGCTGCCAAATACATTATTTTTTAATAAAAGCTCAGTTTTTAATATTGCTGTACTGAATCCAAGGCAAATTCAGGATACCACAGCTTTATATTATGGACAAAAAAGGAAATATGGAAAGATTGGACAAATATTTCTGTGATAGACCAGCAGAAGAAGTGAACTAGCTGGTATAACAGTATGGACATCTACCCATCAAGTGTTTCCTGTCTCTTGTTTACCCTCAGGTCATACTTCAATCTAGAGATTACAATGCTTTGTCAATGAGCGTCATGGCCTTCGTGGCCATGATCTACCCTCTGGAGTACATGTTCCCCGTCATCCCCTTACTGCCAACATGCATGGCCTCTGCTGAGCAGGTAACACTTATCTTTCCTCATAGATGCATTCAAATAAATGGGTGATTCCTCAAAGTTTTCAATGCATGAAATGTGATCCATTGTGTTAACATCATGTTGTGACTGACTGTGACTGTGGTCTCCTCCCCACAGCTCCTTCTTGCCCCCACCCCCTACATTATAGGAGTACCCGCCAGCTTCTTCCTCTACAAAGCTGATTTCAAAATGCCAGACGACCTTTGGCTTGTGGACCTTGACAGCAGCAAGGTCAGAACATTAACTCAATGTCCTGCTCGTCCTTCTGATCTTGTTTAGTCTGTTTTATTGACGGAGATGACAGAGAGATCTATTAGTTAACAACCGTTATGCCTCCGGGATGTCCTCCCATACATCCCATTCTTATGAATGCGATCCCTCTCAAACGGCTTGAAGGAATTTCTTCAATTTTAGCTTGAAAGGGGAATCGAGGAAGAACTGATTTGACGATTCACAAAACATGTACTTGTCCTTGAAAATGTATATGCTAATTGTTACACTACACACATCTCGAATAAAATAAAACAGTAAAGTGATGACATTTTAGATGTAAGCCTCACTGTCGACTGTTTGTCAGAGGCATACAACTCTAAAGTTATTGTTATTTTTTTTAATTGATTTTGGTGTTTTACTTGTCTACAGGTTATAGCACCTACCAATGCAGAGATCCTACCACCTCTTCCAGAGCCTGAGGCACTCGAGCTCAAGAAACATCTCAAACAAGTACTGTGTGATTTGCGTGATTCCTCCTAAATGTGTATCTATAAAACATTTAGAATCTGATGTGCTGTGGCATCTGGGTCTCAGCCCAAAGCTTCTTCTGGCACATGGAGCAGTCATGAACCAAGGGGCTGGAGCTTTCATGTTTGCTCCCGTGACTGTTAGCACTTCTTATGTAAATGTGAAACTTCTCTTTCAGCAGTGTGAAGATTAGGGGCTCCCTTCCTCAACACAGTTGTATGTATTGTAGATGAGTGTGAGAGCCTTGGAAATTGGTTTTGTAGTGCACTAACGCAAACAAATGGTTTTTTAATCTTTTTTTCCTGTTTTCTTTGCATGCTCTAGCTGTTAGAGGTAAAATCAAATACTAGGACCCTGCTACCCTTGCAAATCCTTTAGTTACGCTGGTAGTAACTAACTTGTCCCCTCTAACCCGATTCTCCAATATAACTCCAGAACCTGGTTCTGATTCATGCGACACCTCACTGTTTAGTACTTCCACGCTTTGAGCAATCACACAAAAACCCTTCTAAAATAATGCCTTTAAGTTGACCAGTTATGTTAAACGAGAACAAGTGGTTCATGGTAAGGCTCACATATAATAACAATTAATGACATTTTTCAAATCATATTTCACATGTTTTTAAAGGAAATCATTCAACAACAACTTTTACATTTTTTTTTTTTACCATAAATCCAACTTTACGTTTTTAGTAAATACAACCAACACAGACCTTTCGTCATATGTTTTCTTTTTTGGTTAAAACCTTTGCATGCACATATTTTGTTTATTTCCCTTGAATCAGAGCCGGTTCATAAGCAGTGTGTGTGATTAGCAGCTCTTTCCCATGTGTGCGGGTGTGTGACTGAGAGGCTGGTGTGTAGGAGTGTGCAAAGCCTCAGTTTAGCAGTTGTATATTTGGAAACAAACACAATATTGGTATCTGTGAATGGAGAAAATGTCACTGAAGACGGTTTTACTGGTTATCTGTAGACTCTGATGCCAAAGCAGAATGCTGCTGATGGGCGAGTCATTGAAAATACTTGCACCTAGAACGGGATTAGAAAAATAAATGTGTCCTTTTTTAAGTGACTGATTTATTTTCTTGCACAGAAATGGCAGTTGTATCATTTCAGCTGACCCAATATTTTATTTTTGAGCCGTTAGACAATACTACTTAGGCTTTAATTTTGCTTCAGGTTCTTTATTGTGCAAGTATTTTCTCTATGTTTTTGAAAAGATCTGCTGTTTTTGTATCAGTCATCACCACTCCATTGTAACCGCTGGTGTATCCCAGTTGGTCACCATGGATGGTCTCCATGTGTCTTTTAGTGGCTGTTTTTATAGGGTGAAGTCTGGTTTTTGGTCACATTTTTGCTTGTCTGTGTTTCTCACTGTCTTTCATGTTGATCATAAAAAATCATCATCATCCTATTCCTCTTTCTCTCCTCTCAAAATGTCTCTCTCTTCGCTCTCACTCTCTCTTTTCTGGCTATCCATCACTTTCTGAAATCAAACACAAATGTATCTTTTCTTAACTCCTTCCTTCAGTCAATTATAGTATTACAAATTGAAACATTGATGTCAAAAATGCAATCAGCTTATCATTCACCAAGTTACATCTATTTGATTACCCTTTTGTTTGGGCACAACAATAAACTAAATGACTGTCAGCAAAAAGCAGACAAATAGAGAAGCACTGTTGAAAGGAGACAAAGAAAAGGAAAGGGCCACGATGATGTTGTGGCCCTCCCGTCATGTGCTGTTCCAGTGTCGGTCACAAAGTTTCCATCCCAGGCCTTCATGTGATTCTCCTCGCATCTCTTTATCCCCTTCCCAGTGTCTGGTTAGGTTGACCGTGATCACCCAAAAGCAGATCTTCTCCTCTGAAAATAAGGTTACTCATTTCTCCGAATGTGTAATGCCCCTGCACGGATATCTTCTCTCTCACATTATTTTGCTTGTCACTACTACTTGTCTCCTACTCTTTCAAGACCTGACTAAAATGCATAACAACAGAGTCACAGAATGTTGCGTAGCGGTTTTTTGATACACTGCTTAGCTCTGGCTTGAGCATGACTGAATGTGCGTGCATCTATCTTGGCTTAGTTGGCTATCAGTGAGTGTTTTCGTAACCAAAACAAGATATGATGAAGCTAATCGCAAAGTTAACATTCATCCAGACCCAGCAACTAAATGTTCCATTATGCTAAGCTAAACATTGACACTTGAGTCTGCAGCAGTTCCCTCAAAACAAACCATGCATAGTAACTCACTTCCCTTGTTCCCCTTCTCTACAAAGTGACGCGCCCACCACAGGCATCAACATGCACAAATCTATTCCCTCCGGTCCCAATTCTTATCCAATTCTTATCCAATTCTTGCAGTCTAATTGTTTTACCTCAAAAGAGATTGTTCATATTTATAAATGTCTCAGATAGGAATTATCTACCCCCAAGATAATAATTTTCACATCAATTACTCAATTACCCAATTACCTTGAATTCTTAAAGAAAACTGTTTTTCTCGCATGCCTTTTTCGACGCAAATTAAATGAAAACATCAGGTTCAAACTCTCATACATCATGTGTGCCCTATATTCCAAGTTTCCTTTATTCTGTCATTACTCACTTCTTCCCAAACACATACATTTTTCACTAAAACGTTGCTATTTAAAACAAACTGTGCATGTGTTTGGAAAGAGTGAGTATAAGACAATAAATGAGACTTGGATTATACCGCACGAGTTGTGTGAGAGCTTCTAAATGGATGTGTTGATATATTAAGGCGGTAAAACTGAATGAACTTAAATTCATCAAGAATTTTCTTTGGTTTTTAGATTTTGTGTCCATCGCCAAGGCATGCGATAAGGTTCCTTTAGGTTGAGTAATTGATATACAAATGGTCATTTTGTGGGTGAAGTATTCCTTTTAATTGCGGAAATCATTATGAGTAACTAAATGTTGATGCCAATAGTGGGAGTGGTCCATAACAGCGCTCTGTTTATGTATTCAAATCCACTGCCATGTTTATAACTTGTGTCACTTTGACCTCTTCTAGGCCTTGGCCAGCATGAGTTTAAACACCCAGCCCATTCTGAACCTGGAGAAGTTTCAGGAAGTTCATGAGATGCCCCTGCTCCCCCCCGGACGAGACAAAGCCTCGCCTTCCTCCACAGAGTTCAACCCCCTCATTTACGGCAATGACGTTGATTCTGTGGATGTAGCAACCAGGCAAGACATGACTGTCTCTTCCTATTGTTCATTTGACATGTTTCTTTTGTCAATTCAAAGTGGGAAGAACTCTAAAGAGGGAAAATATATAAGAAACAATTAGATTTAAAGATTCACAAGGATGGAATTGCAGAGCTGAAAACAACAAGTTTGGTGTCCCACATACTGATATGAAAAACAATAGTATTTATCTTACAAACTGCACAATTTGAATTATATAGATATTTTGGATTAGAAATCTGAAGTAATTATCAGCTGTAATTATATTATCTGAACAACAACAACAACAAAACTAAGAACTCTAATCTGCTAAAAAATTCACTAAACTTCAATAAACACGTATATTGTACAATTTATTTTTAGACCTATTTTATTGACAAATGAAAAGACGTTTTTAGCTGACTGAACTTGTTTCTTTCACAGGGTCGCCATGGTACGGTTCTTCAACTCCCCAAATGTTCTCCAGGGGTTCCAGATGCACACCCGCACACTGCGCCTCTTCCCCCGGCCTGTGGTGGCTTTTCAGGCCACTTCTTTTCTGGCATCTCGGCCTCGCCGCTCTCTCTTTGCAGAAAAACTTTCTCACACCCAGGCTGTGGAGTACTATGGAGAGTGGGCTCTCAATCCTACCAACGTCGCGTTTCAGAGGATACACAACAGTAAGGCTCACTAAAGACGATGGCCTGTATCTCGTCTGATATGCCTTAAAGTTTGTTTAGTTCATATCATGCTCTGTACACTTTGTTTCAGATGTGTTCGACCCCTCCTTAATCGGGGACAAGCCCAAGTGGTACGCTCACCAGCTGCAGCCTGTACTCTACCGAGTGTACGACGGAAGCTCTCAGCTGGTTGAAGCTATGGCCGGCCCCTTGGAGGATGAGGGCAACGAGTCAGATCCCACAGACAGGTAAGACATTCATCTAGGTAACTAAAATTATATATATTTTTTTAAATCCCACAACAATTAAATCTGCTTAATTAAGTTGATCATATTATTTACTGTAAGAGGTTTAAGTTATTGGTTTTACATTGAATCTGTTGCAGTGGCAGTGACAGCGAGGCTTACGATGACTCCAGCTCTTCCTACTCCTCACTCGGAGACCTTGTGAGTGAGATGATCCAAGGTGACATCCAGGGAGACACACCAAGTGAGTAGTTGTTTCAATATCACTTACATTGTGATCATTTCATACCATATACCACCCTTGTAATATTGGACCTTGATGTCTTAGGCTTGGACCCGCCTACCCATGCTGCACTGGGAGACGCTAGCGAGGTGGAGTTTCAGGACTTCCATGACTTCAGGGAAGGCTCGGAGGGTCCATCCAGTGGGGACGGGCCTGCAGAAGCCTCTGACGGACAACCTCTTCGCTCCAGCTCCAGCACAACTGCAAGCTCAAGTCCCAGCACGGTCATCCAGGGAGTCAACCAGGTGAGTTATTCAGTGTAAACTTACATTCAAAATATATTTTTAAGCTTGTAAATACCACTTTTAAAAAGAGAGCACAAGGGCTGTCACAAATAAGGATTTCAATAAACAATTATTGTGGGCAAAATAAATCACGATAATAATGATTGTGATATCAATAGAAGAAAAAAACAAACACTTTATGACTTTATTGTGCATTTTTTCTCCTTTTCTTTAGCATATTGTTTTTTTGTTGGTGGGGTGTTTGGGGAGGGAGACACAGCCAGAACTTAAAGAAACAAATAAAACTTAAGAGGCGATTGATTATTGACACAATATTATCAAATGTGTATTATCAACCTGATATCAATGCTGATATATCCAACACTATCAAAGCTGTACATTTTTTGGAAAATATTAATGGCGAAACTAAAGTAATGTAGAATTGACCTTATCTGTATTGAAATAAGGGATAGGAGAACAATAATAATATTTCCCATGAATCCTGTGCTAATTTCTCCAGGAGCCGGGGGAAATCCCTACAATTGAAGTACCAGCAGGTGCCGCTCTGCAGAACCCTGCCTCCGGATTGGTCAGTCAGCCACTCCTCAGGCCTCCGGCTGACGCTGGCCTGGCAGACCCAGCCAACAAAAAGCAGGAGTATGACAACCCGTACTTTGAGCCTCAGTATGGCTTCCCCTCAGAGGATGACCCTGATGCAGAAGAGCAAGTGGAGTCATACACCCCCCGATTCAACCAGAACCTCAATGGCAACAAGTGTGTTAAACTTGTTCATCACTTGAATGAAAGCAGCATCATCATCATTCAAATGGGCTCTTTGACCGACCATGCAATGTTTCAATCAAAACCCAGCATGTCAAATTACTCACTTCCATTCATGGTGGTCTTGAATCTGTGGTGGTGTGATGTTGTGGTATGGTGCGAGTGCTTGAGTTTCCCATAGTGTGCGGCTTTGTTCCTGTGTATATGACGCATGTTAATGTCTTGTGATCATTTCTTCAGGATACAGCGTCCTTTACGTCCCAGCAGCCTGAGGCTCCCTGGAGAGTCTGATGGAGAGGGAGACAACAACTCACCAAACTCCACCATTTCCAACAGCAGCACTGACGGTTTTGGCGGACTCATGTCCTTTGCTAGTAAGAATATTGAAAATATATTAGGTTTCTATTGAGTTAACTCTAGCTTGTAAAACTTGAAAAGTGGGCTGATTTCTATGGGGGATTATGAATTGGATCACCAAAACTATTAGCATATACAGTGGGGCAAAAAAGTATTTAGTCAGCCACCAATTGTGCAAGTTCTCCCACTTAAAAAGATGAGAGAGGCCTGTAATTTTCATCCTAGGTATACCTCAACTATGAGAGACGGAATGAGAAAAAAAAAATCAAAAAAATCACATTGTCTGATTTTTAAAGAATTTATTTGCAAATTATGGTGGAAAATAAGTATTTGGTCAATAACAAAAGTTCATCTCAATACTTTGTTATATACCCTTTGTTGGCAATGACAGAGGTCAAACGTTTTCTGTAAGTCTTCACAAGGTTTTCACACACTGTTGCTGGTATTTTGGCCCATTCCTCCATGCAGATCTCCTCTAGAGCAGTGATGTTTTGGGGCTGTCGCTGGGCAACACGGACTTTCAACTCCCTCCAAAGATTTCCTATGGGGTTGAGATCTGGAGACTGGCTAGGCCACTCCAGGACCTTGAAATGCTTCTTACGAAGCCACTCCTTCGTTGCCCGGGCGGTGTGTTTGGGATCATTGTCATGCTGAAAGACCCAGCCACGTTTCATCTTCAATGCCCTTGCTGATGGAAGGAGGTTGTCACTCAAAATGTCACGATACATGGCCCCATTCATTCTTTCCTTTACACGGATCAGTTGTCCGGGTCCCTTTGCAGAAAAACAGCCCCAAAGCATGATGTTTCCACCCCCATGTTTCACAGTAGGTATGGTGTTCTTTGGATGCAACTCAGCATTCTTTCTCCTCCAAACACGTCTAGTTGAGTTTTTACCAAAAAGTTATATTTTGGTTTCATCTGACCATATGACATTCTCCCAATCCTCTTCAGGATCATCTAAATGCTCTCTAGCAAACTTCAGACGGGCCTGGACATGTACTGGCTTAAGCAGGGGGACACGTCTGGCACTGCAGGATTTGAGTCCCTGGCGGCGTAGTGTGTTACTGATGGTAGCCTTTGTTACTTTGGTCCCAGCTCTCTGCAGGTCATTGACTAGGTCCCCCCGTGTGGTTCTGGGATCTTTGCTCACCATTCTTGTGATCATTTTGACCCCATGGGGTGAGATCTTGCGTGGAGCCCCAGATCGAGGGATATTATCAGTGGTCTTGTATGTCTTCCATTTTATAATAATTGCTCCCACAGTTGATTTCTTCACACCAAGCTGCTTACCTATTGCAGATTCAGTCTTCCCAGCCTGGTGCAGGTCTACAATGTTGTTTCTGGTGTCCTTTGACAGCTCTTTGGTCTTGGCCATAGTGGAGTTTGGAGTGTGACTGTTTGAGGTTGTGGACAGGTGTATTTTATACTGATAACGAGTTCAAACAAGTGCCATTAATACAGTTAACACGTGGAGGACAGAGGAGGCTCTTAAAGAAGAAGTTACAGGTCTGTGAGAGCCAGAAATCTTGTTTGTTTGTAGGTGACCAAATACTTATTTTACTGAGGAATTTACCAATGAATTCATTAAAACTCCTACAATGTGATTTCCTGGATTCTTTCCCCCCATTCTGTCTCAAAATTACAGGCCTCTCTCATATTTTTAAGTGGGAGAACTTGCACAATTGATGGCTGACTAAATACTTTTTTGCCCCACTGTATCAGCCCCCCCTCCCCCGGCTAAACAAAAAAATCATATGGCAAACAAAAAACAACTAATTAAAGTGATATGTGTTTTGGAAGAGGGGTCCGACAACTTTGCTGGTCCACTTTGCTCTGTAGAGATTTCTAGCATCTCTAAACTCTGGTTTTGGTCGTCCAGACTTAAACTGTTTTAGTTTGCAGAGTTAGCATATGGCTGGTTTAGCACTTAACAAAGGGCCAGCTCTTCCCTCTGTCGTTGGTAAAGATCCAAAATGGCTAAAAAGACTGTGAATGTTGCACTTTTGTAAATGAAGTGACCAGTGTATTAAGGTAACTGCATGCTAACAGGTTCATATCAACTTAACTGTTAGTGTGTTGCTTTACAAGAAGACTTCTATATTTACTATAGGTGAGTTAACAACTTGTGTTTTTAATCAGTTGCCTCTTGTAAGTAAACGCTGTTTAATCACTGTTTTGATGAGATTTTTCCAACATTAATGTGAATAGTGAATAACTTTTATATACAACCTTTTGTTCTGCATAATTATTTGAATTGTATTTCGTCCTTCTGAACCTGTCACTATCTCTCCCACTACAGGCAATCTTTACAAGAACCACGGCACCAGTTTCAGTCTGTCCAATCTTGCTCTTCCGAACAAGGCAGCGAGGGAGAAAACACCTTTCCCCAGTCTCAAAGGTAGGACCGCACCATCTGACCACTTTACACCTTCCTCATGCAATGGGTTATTCCTGTCAACCTGTCCGAAACAGTTTTTCAGTTTGCTTTGAGGTTGGTTAGAATATTATAGAATGTTTTGTAAGGGAACCACAGGTGCTGTAGGGAGAGTAGACTTAGTATCATTATCATCAACATTTGTGTTTTTCAACCTAATTTAATTATAAATTTTTTGGCTGTATTTTTGCATTAATTTGATGCTATTTTATCATACTAATGAATAATACATACACATATCTGACTTAATTCCTCTCATTTCATATACTATACCATTCTAATAATGAATAATCCCTAACTGCTCATGAATAGCAAATACATCATTCATAACTATTGTAAACTTCTCTAAACAGAACAGCATAATATGTCCAACCAGTATTCTTTTTTTTTCATTACCACTCTTATTTAACTAATGAATGATATGTCCTGTTCTGCCTTTTTTGTTTTTCATTTCTGTTTTACATTTATTTTTGGGTAAAAGAATATTTCACTATTGATATTGAGGAGGAAATGGAGCAAGCAGGTTTGTAGATCTGTTTTTATAGCCTGACTTTCTTCCTGCTGGATTGCTAAACAGATATGGCACTATTTTATAGGAGAATATTGAGGATAAATGAAACTGTTTTTCTCTCTTAACAAGAAAATCCACTCAAAAACAGATTTGTTGTTGCCTCGTTCTTACAGAAATGTTTTTTCATTAAGTTGCTTATTTTTTCCCTACCTCTCTATTATCTTTACACTAACATTATATATGGACTGTCTTCAAGTGTGTGGTCTTTGGTATAAACATATGCACAGGTATCATTTGGTATACCTGATAAATATGGAAATATTTGTCAGCAGTTACGCATGAGTAAAATCCGCAACATTGCAGTGAGCTGCAGCTGATTCTCACATTCTGCTATTAATTAAAGAGAGGAGGAAAATGATGCAGATAAATCTGTCATGCTCTGCTGAAGTTACAGGGACCTAAAATGCACTTGGGGATAGAGTAATGCACTGGGGAATATTAATGATACCTTATAAAGTTTAAAGGCTAATATGAGTTCTGTTTAGACTGGATTCTCAGGCAAAAAGGAAAAACAGGCAAAGCATGGTAACTCAATAGCTCCACTCCACGTGGAATAGCTGCCATTGAAACGTTCTGTTCCTTTGAATATGATGTGTTTTGTCTTTGTCGTTCAGATGACCCTGACAGCCCGGGTATGTTATGTCTGGTGTGATAGTCTGTTTTAGGCTTCTCTTAATCCTTGGAGTTACCTTTACCTATCTTACACCCTGTTTGTCAGCATAGGACTAAGATAGAAGATACACCTTGTAATGTCATGTGTGTGTTTCCACGCCTCCCCTTCTGTCCCTTGCCATCCCGCTCTGTGTGACTGCTGGGAGTCTTTCTGATGCACTGCGATGCACACATTTCTAATCAAAAGATATGTGCAAACTGTTAATAGAGTGGCATCTGCACATCTTCACTGCTACAAGAAGGATGCTCAGCCCTTTATGCATTTACCTAATAATGTTTCGATGTAGTTATATGTATGTCCTTGAATGTTGTTCACAGAGAGACCTGTCCTCCTCAGTGAATGGAGTTTATTTACCCGTTGCCTCTCCGCTCTTGTAGTTTTTGCCCTTGCTTGTGTGGTGGCTCGTTGTTTTTTCCTTCCCTTTTTTGAGGTCACTTTTTTAACACAAACAGTGTTGAAACTTTGACAATCTGAGGTTTTCTAATGAAGTATTTTACTGTGTATCACGATTATCTTCTGTGTGTTTTGCTCAATACAAGATTCCGGACCTACATTAGACTCAAATACTAAATAAATACTCCAGCCATTGCTCTAGATTTACATTTGTATTGTTGATCCGTGCCATTCAGCACTTTTGCTTTAATCCACTGATGTGTATGTAAAACAAAGTATGAGCTACACACAGCTCCTACTTCCTACTAGCCATCTGATCACTTTCAGGGTTAATGCCATCATCAGTACATGTTGCCTTTTTTCTTTTCTGTCTGTCTCTTTTAATTGGTTATGTTCTTTGATTTGGCGCCATGTTGAGTGCATGTGTGTGGTGTGTTGGAGTGATGTTCAGGCTGGTTGTGTCTGGCCCCATGTCCATCTCTTTGTCCATCTTTTCCGCGGCACTAATTCTGGGTTTTGTGTGCAGTATTTGGGCTAAATTCTCTAATGGAGATAATAACAGAGGCCGGCCCGGGGAGCGGAGAAGGTGGGTTCTGCCCTTTAAACGAGTGAGCGGCATGCTTCTTCAAGCCAGTCAACTACATCTCCCAGCATTCCCTTCTGTGTATTTTCATTTCAGTCACCGTCTGTGTCATCAATGATTCAGTAAAGTCCCTTGTCTTGCCACGTCGCCATTTCCCTTCCTCAGACCAACTGTTATTTTACTCCAGAGTCACTTTATCTATTGAACTAGCCTCATCACAAGAAAGATAGGAAGCGCATGTGAGGAAAAAAGCTTGGTTCTAATATCAGTAATCACAGTAAATAGTGCAACAATTAATCGTGCAACAAATAACAACAGGGAAGCAAATGAAGCAGAGGATGGAAAACAGGATGCTGGGGAAACAAAATGGAAATAGAATAGACTAAACAAATGTACCAGCATCCGTTGTTTCTCTTCTCCTTTTTGCTACCACCGAGTACAACATGGGGTTGGGCCCAAGTAATGCAGTAAATGGGCTGTACAAAATGAGCGGTGACTACAGAAGAATTATGCAAATATGCATCTATCAACAATCTTTTTATTACCAGTGAACCTTATAGTCTTTTACCCGGCAAGATGTTTGTCATCAAAACTACAACCTGACAGGTACACGGGGTTCTGCAGTGTGCCAACATTTAGATTCGACTCAATACTCCGGAGGTAAGGCACGATGTTGCTTGGCATTGTGTGTGTTTGCCAAGTTGTCAGGCGGATTCTTGGGGACCCGAGGCTTTCATCTTAAATATAAGGGAAAAAAACGATATCATACATTTTATATTTAAATATATATTTGTATCTTTTTGAATGGGACTCAGTGAATGTGTGTACACTGTCTGACAATTAAGAGACTGTTAAATAGATGTATCATTTCAATATAAACCCTTTTTCTGCGGTTACATTGAAGTTGTTGCTGGTCCAGCTTCAGTAGCATCTCTCTTGTTTCTCAGGTCGATAAATCATTTCACCCCAAGGGTCAAGTACCATTTCAGGAAACGCTGCAGCCTAGACTCTATTAATAATACTCTGGGCTCATTTAGCCATATTGATGGACTGTTTGGTAACAAAAACATTTTAATTCAGCTTGAGTTATGTCTGGCCACATTTGTGTTGGAAAAATCCATAACCATCTTTCTGCAGTATTGTTCATCATACTCGTTAAGAGCCTTTGGGTTTTAAGGGCTGCCTTTATGGCAATCACTTTCTTATTTATTCTAAGAACAGACGTGCTTTATTGGTTTGCAAACAAAATTGTGCTGAAGAATTCTTATGGCGCAATCAAAGTTTTGATATTGGGAATAAAACCAAATGTTTTTCTCCCCATGACACTTCAGAAACAATAATAAACAATAGATCCCTCCTGTCACATAACACTGAGAGAAGCCAGCCTGTACTGACAGATGTCAGATCAGAAAAGCCTTCTGTTCTCTGCGTGTAGGAGGGGGCTCCTCCTCCCTCCTTTCATGTCCTTGAAACACAATCAACAAGTAACTATAATTATTTGGTCTTTGTGTAGCACAATATATACTCACTAGAAGCACAGTGTATGGTAGTAGAGTTGTGTTACTGTTCTTAGAAAACCAGTACAAAGTTCACAGACAGTGGTTTCTAGGATGTATAGCTACAGTTGCATATGACCTTTGGTTGAAAACATTTATTTTGAATAATGTTTTAATCCTGTTTGAATTGATTTACACATTACCTTTAATTTAGACTCTTATCCCATCAGGCCTGACTCTGAGTTAAACTGGTCAGACTCTTAGTTTCTCTAAAGAGTTTGATCAAAATGGTTTTATTTTGTCAACATGTGGACAAATGGACCTTGTCGAGAAATGCAAACAGACTTCAGCAGACACTGTCAGGATACATTGGCTAGATCATTGTACGGTCCGCCTGAGGGGCTCAGAATGACTGATGGATTACTTTTAAAGGTCAACAACTGGCTGTCACTGTCTTTCTCTCATTTTGTCAACATTGTTGAGGATGTGTCTGTCTCACTTGATTACGCTGTATTGGTATGGTCAATGGAATCGCAAGGATGATTGTGGGTCAATTGACCCGTGCAGTGAGTCACAGAAGTTGCATGTTCTGGGCGTGCAGAAAGGCACATTAAACACTTGGTATGAGTACACACACATTGTCTCCCACTGCTTTAAATACATTGAAATCATTGCCATCATGGACATTAATTTGAACCCGTGTTGCCCTAACATCTCTGAGATTATGAATAGCAGTGTGATGATATATAATGTCCCTCAGGTGTAAAATAAAATGGTATAATGCTCATCAATCTGCCGCTTGATTAAATGCTGCTTCGACTCAAGTCTGGGTCAAGTCTCACATTTAAGTCAATTAAGTGAGAAGATAAACAGTTTTTACCTCTTTTTATACATTAGCTATATTATAATGCAATTCTAAAAAGATTGACCCAACTCCGACAAGTAGACTCGCAGATGCCGACAGTGTAGCTAATTTTCCTTAACCCCGACTCATCTCTTAATTTCCTTCAACGCATGACATCACTAATGCAGTTCCTCTACACACATTCCTGTGTGTGTGTGTGTGTGTGTGTGTGTGTGTGTGTGTGTGTGTCCTTCAGTAGATTCCAGGGGGGTATACTGCGAAGCAGGATTTTCGCTTAGCCGGCTAAATTCAGGGAAAACTCCGGCTTTCCGGTCCTACGAAGCTGGTTCTCTTTTTAGCAGGCTAGATCTCCATGGTAATATATGCTAAGCAGCTAACCTGGTCGGGACCAGGTTAGGTTGCAGGCTAAGAGCTCAACTCAGTGAAAACACCGCCTGCTGACCAATCAGAGCTCAGTGTGCGGAGTTTAAAGCGATCAAGTCATATTACAGGAGAAAGGAAATACAGAAAAACTGCCGTCGCAGCAAAAATCACCGACTGTGTGAACGTGAACATGAATAGAATATCACCTCCATCTTCAGAGCAATCTGACTATTATAACATTAGCGTTAAGAAAGCTTACTTAAATATCGGCCACAACATAAGTAACCGGATCAGAGTAACATTAAGTACAGTCCGCGGCATATCACTTCATAATGTATCATATATCTCCTGATCTGAGTCAGCTGAGCCGTATCTGGCCGTGCAACACTCACAGTGTCACATGCTGGATGCAGAAGTATTATTTTAAGCAACACATTAAGTTGACGAAACACTCGAGACAAATGTAATTGAAGTCAGATCGTGTTTTAGACGGGGCAGTGATATCATAAACCTGTTAATGTACGCATTCAAACACTTTTTCTTTTTCCAGCTGTATTCACCTTGCAGGTGCAGCTATGTGGCTTTGATCCTGGATAAAGTGTTTAAGTCATGGATGTTTAAAGTTTAACTTCTTCATTTTTGACTAGTATTAAAGTTCACTTTTCATTCAGGAAGTATGACGCTGCGCTGTCAGTGCGCTTCTCCATGTTTGTGATTGGTCGAATGCTCCAGATACCACCCCTTTCATGTGAACGCGCACCTAACTAGATAGCACACGGCTGGCTTGAGCGATCCACTTGATAACCAGCGTCGTAGTACAGTTTAGTGAGAGCGCGTATGTTTTGGATTAGGCCAACCGGCTAACTCAAACATATCCAGGTTAGGTTGAACCAGGTTCGCAGTATAGGCCCCTGGAGAGACTGCCCTCTACACACAGTGATGTAAAGTGCTGTCTTTCCTATTCGATGTGGTCGCTTTAGATGTACTAGTACTAGTTTACAAGTTGCTTCCTTTCCTGGTTTACAGTTCCTGGTGAGCAATACCTTTGTGTGTGTCCAGTTCTCTTCCACTGAGTGCTCCTCTGTTTGGTGACCTAGTAGTTTGTTTATGTTTGTTTTTTCTTGTTGTGGCGTTCAGAAACCTTATTGTTTTGTTTTGTTGTGTTGTTCCAGGCGCACGTGCCCCTCGAGCACTGGTGGACCAAAAGTCTTCAGTAATCAAGCACAGTCCGACGGTGAAGAGAGAATCGCCCTCTCCTCAGGGCCGAGTCAACAACACAAGGTGATGAATTATTTCAACCGCAATACTTCTGTCCACATGATTAGAGCATATTGTCTTGACATGCGTTTCATTTGATCACGCTGAATTTGAGTTTGTTCTGATTCAGTGAGAACCAACAGTTCTTGAAGGAAGTGGTGCAGAGCGTTCTGGACGGCCAGGGAGTCGGCTGGCTGAACATGAAAAAAGTTCGCCGCCTGTTGGAGAACGAGCAGCTTCGTGTGTTTGTGCTGAGTAAGCTGAACCGAACAGTCCAGTCGGAGGATGACGCCAGACAGGAGGTCATACGGGATGTGGTGAGACCAACTTTTAACTGATGTACATTAAATGAATACATTATGAATTAAAATGACTTCCCAATTGTATACATTTGTATTTCTTTAGTGGATTTAGATTGCTCATTTACAAATGTTTTCCTTCACTCATGAATGAATAGAATAGATGATGTTGTCTGTTTGATGTAAACGCGAAAGGCCCATTTATATGTCAGAGACACCAAGATGATACATTGGAGTTGCTTGTTTTATTCATTTATTGCCAGTTTGACCGATCTATGCATTTTGGAAAAAAAGAGGAAAAAAAGCAACAAATCATAATATTCATATGTTGAACTCAATTATTGTTTATTTATTTATTGAAAACATTAGTAGTTAAGTTTTAGTTATGTGCATAAGTGTTGCTTTGCTCTCTAAGCTACTTTAAAAACAATTTGTTGGTTACAGTCTAGAAAACAGTCATTATGAACCTCGTTGCTGTGTGTGTTTGCAGGAGGTGAGCAGGAAGGTGTACAAAGGAATGCTGGACATCTTGAAGTGCACAGTTTCCAGTCTGGAGCACTCCTACACCAACGCGGGCCTCGGAGGAATGGCCAGTGTCTTCAGCTTATTGGAAATAGCACGCACACATTATCAAACCAAAGGTACGTCCCCCATGTTTAGCACAGGAATGCCTACATGTCAATATTTGCGACTTATACCATTTTCTAAAGACTCTTCAAGACCTTTTCTCCTGAGAAGCTTAACAGCCTGTGCTACTAACACTTGTCTTTGCTTCATGCTTAAATTACGTTTTTTGCACGCTATATGCTATTCACAAAAAAAAATAACTGTAGTTGTTCCTTCTTTGTCTAATTCTGTTAATACTCTCTCAGTTTAAACCCCACATATTTGCTTTTTCTGTAATGTTGATGAACTCTGTCTTTGGCCCCTTCATTGTGGTAAATTGGTAGACCCAGAAAAACGCAAGCAAAGCCCCACAGACAGTGCTGACAGCCCGGGCAGTAAAGAGAGTCCCACCGGTCGCATGGAGACCGCCCGCCCTCAGAACCTCCTGAACGTCCCACACCTGCAGGTGCCGCACCACGCAATGGGCAAAGGAGCCCGCCATTTTGATACCCGGAGTCTGAACGAGGAGAACTTTATTGCCTCGATTGGTGTGTACACCACTCCAGCCCCGGTTGCATGTGCACTGTGAGATCCCCTGCCCCCGTGCCCTACAAGCTCATCAACCTAATTACCCCCCCTCCCCTCCCTTAACGTAAAAATCCCCTCACTTCTCCCCTAAATATTCTTACAGGTGTTATAATATTCCACCCACTTTGACCTCTACCACTGGTGATAATCACTGGAGTGGGCTTTGTAAAGAAACCCTTTTTTTGTGTGAAAACGTGCTCCTGTGATCTTAGGGTCTGCGTCTGGATTTGGAATTAAAACAAAATATTTCAATAGAAAACCTAAACAGCAGAATTTGGCTCTGGTTAAAATATATAGGCTTAAAAAGTGTATGGAATATTTGCCTGTGTGCCAGCCTGGACTGCGTGTGTTTGTCTCCCCTTCCTGAAACCTCTGATCCCCTGTTTGCCTCCTCCCTGGACTTCTGTTGCCAGCCTCTTAGCACCGTGAATGCATGTCTTTGTTTTGGTCTTCAAATAGCTAAATCTGCAGTAGTGGACGAGGGAAACCAGAGGTATGTGCATCGCTAAGTCCAAATCGGTGCTCGTCTGTGCCTTTACTGCAGGTTTCTGCGAGGCGTGCTGCAGAAAAAATGGCAGCTGCCTTTGCTATCAGCATGGAGGGTGGAAGCAACACTCCCCAGTAGACAGTCCCAGTGAAAAGACACATTTTGTATTGGTCGCAAAAGAACCAACGAACAGAGAAAATCCTTAATATTTTCTTTACTACTTAATATTCTGACAATGTTTCTGGGTCTGTTTACCGGGGAAACTTTCAGTCAACCACCCTGACACCTCTCCTACCCGCACCCCTTCTCTTCCTGTTAGAAGTTGCACCTTCAATTCTACAGTCTGCTGCGAGACTTGCATCCTGGCTTCTGCAACTGCTCCATTTCACCTGCTGGCTATTCGGCCTCTCAACCCCATCCCATGCTCTTTTTCCAAATCAAACCTCTCTCACTCTCTCTTCCCTCTTGCTCTGGAGAGCCAGACAAATGCAGTCGATGAAACCTGTGGCCTGTGGTCAGAGCCAAAGCTCATTGTGACGTCACTGTGTGGCTCTCCAGGACTCTGGGGCGGGGCTCCGGTGTGTTGTAATGTTCCCATAGTAGCTGTTTCACACAGTGGAGCCATTTTGACAACAAAAAACTTATTTTTTTTAATTGTGTCCAGATGAAAGCACAGCTACATGCAGACATTACAATACCCCTCTGTTTAACAATGATATATTCTCAATGCTTATTTTGTTCTTTTGTTTTGATTTTAATGCTCATCCACCACACATGCCTTTTCAACCAACTCTCTGACTCTCTCTCTGTCTTTCTCTCCTTGCTTGCAATGCATCTTGGGTAGAATTGTGGAGCAAGCACCAGGATAAGCAAAAAGCTATGGAAAAACCACAGAGTAAGAGACTTTTCACACACGAAAAAAGAAACGATTGGGGTGTTCAGCTGTTGACCTTTTTCCACCAGTGTCTTTATACATGAAGAAATAAATGGAGTGCTCCTAATTAGGATGTCTGAATGGATAACGAGAAGATGCTAATGTAGCATAAGAGTAATCATTTGAGATTATAAAGTCGTGATTGGATTTATTACGTACGCCTTATCAGATTTCAACTTGAATTATTTCAATTGAAAAATGGAGAGTATGACTCTTTAATGTTGGTTTATACATATTTCACACAATTTCTGTGAAATATGTATAAAACCAATATTATATTCAGTATAGTAGGCATACTCTAGTGGTGTTAAATTATCTGTAAATGAAAACGAGGATTCACTGAATTTCTCACAGATATAGCGCTGTGAGAAATGACATCATTGTTTTAGTATCCAAAAATATTTCAAGTTGTGTTTAATCAAACGTCATGACAGCAGCCAGTCATGGTATGTTTGCTTAACAAACCTGAGGTCATTACATACTGACAAACTCCTGAGGTGGGATGCAGAACATACTATAGAAGCCACCTGGGAATTTAGTACTGTATAAAAGTGTTTTTGTATTATTGTTTACATTTGTTTCCTCTTTGAATACAGCTAAAGCAGGTAATTTAATTATTCTATACAACATTTAAAACGAAAAACGTTTTAACTGATATAAGGGATATCTGTTTAAGCTTTAGCCTTAGACAGATATCTAAGGGTCCGTAACATAACAAACAATATGGGAATGTTAAGCAATATGTCATTTTGTTTTAGAGTGTTTTTCCCTTGATGCCATGCTTAAAGAGCAGCAGAATAGTTGTACCTGCTTCCCTGTCGTGCTATTTTTAACTGTATTTTTTTCAGTTTCAAGTGACTGTATTTGCAGCCAATATCCTACAGTTCCACCGTTAAATGGTCAAGTGTCACAAACCAAATAACAAGAACGTTTAAGAATTAACGTTTCACCATATCTGCATCTACTGAGGTGATGGACAGTAGAAACCCACTTGAAACAGAAAATGTCTCCTTTACCGCGTCCACCAGTTTGTCTGCATGCTAACTGCCTGTGTCTGTTTGCCGTCTGTGTTGTAACCTGGGCCACATTTGCAGCCTTGACTTGAAACTAATGTCACGCTACTGCTGTTTTTGTTTTGTAGCTTTTTATGGCACTCTCTGCTTGCCCCTTTGTAACTTCTGTGTCCTAAGATCCTTTATCTGTTAGTACTCAGTTAAACACCATTGTTATACAAGTGTGGAAACAGGTTTGTTTACCTCGTTCGATGATTATATTCGTCATGTATTTTTAGCTATTGGCATCTTAAGATTTTGATTCCTTGCTAGCAAAATAATTACACCAACATGACTAATGTAGTGTTACACTGTTTGCTTGGCAGTGTTTAAATAGAGGCTTTGGCACTTTAGATGGATGTAGCATCAGTGTTGCTGTGCTGGCTTTAAATAGGGCGACTCTCAGTAAGGCGAGAAGAAAATTGGGTCCTTTTCATGAAAACATGCTGATAATAATGGTCTGTCCCTCAGGGTCTGACGGAGCAAAGCAGCAGCGCCCCCAGGTGACTGATGCTGAGGAGAAGAAATCACAGATCAGTGCTGACAGTGGCCTCAGTGTCTCTGGATCTCAGGTTTGTTCATGGAGTAGTCTCTTCTTTGTGATGATTAACAAACACACACACACACACACACACACACACACACACACACGGTTCAGTATCTACCGTACTTTTCGGACTATAAAGCGCACCTGCATATGAGCCGCAGCAGCTAAATTGTCCGTCTGTCTTGCTCTCGTTCTGTCTCTCGGTTCCACTTTTACTTTGGCGCGCTACCTGTCTCACTCTTTTCCGGCCTCCAGCTTTTCCTGCTGGAGCCCGCCGCTTAAAGGTGGCGGGCGCGGACCGGTCATAGAGCCCATAGAGTTAAAGGTGGTTAATTTGACCTGTAAAATCCATAGATTTAGGAGGTTCCCTAGTGGCCGTTAGCTGTACAAAAAAAATGGGGGGGAAAAAGTCGCGGCTTATAGTCCGAAAAGTACGGTAGTTGAAATGGCGTAACTTTTAACATGATTCTCTGCCGTCCCCATGCTCTGCTGTACATTCTTCACTGTTAACTGTTCATCACTGAATTCTCTCCTCTTTTTTCTCCATGTGGGTTTACAGAAGAGCGACACAGAGTCTGTCACTAGCTCAGAGCCACCGATTCTGACGAGAAGCACCAGCCAGGACTCAGAGGCCAGCACAGTGGTAGGGGGGCACGGCCAACTCGGATATAAGCACCTCGTTCACATCTGCTCTGGCTACACTACCTCTCAACATTAACAGCACATCCCACAATGATGGTTTTAGTCCAAGATATTTGAAGTCTTTTTATTTTTTATTTCTTCTCTCTTTAAAAAGTCAATCATAAACTAATGTATTACTGCATATACTTTAACCCCTTTACTAAGTACTGGCCAGCCACTGTTACAAACTAATGGTGTGCAGCCAAACATTGTTCAAACCAGTAAAATAATACTAATTACTATGGATTTTCTTTTAAATACCAAACTTGTCAGGATGTATTTTAATAATATTTGGTAGGAAAACACTTTATTTTATGGCAACCAGTTTACTAGACCTTCATCAGGGTAAATTAATTCAAGCAAACAGAATTGTGTAATCAAATGAAGCACAATACATAAAGCAATAGTGCAACCATTCAAAACAGGAAGTAGTGCATTTCAATATGACATAGCGAGAATATCATTTCAATTAAGGCAAGGAATCAGCTGATAGGAAGTTAGAATATTTGAATTCACTCTGTTTCTTTACTTGACTAATTAACCATGAGAACGAATGCCCAAAGCTGCTTTTATACCAGACATCGCTTATGTGTTGTTCTCACACCTGGCTTTCTTTTCTTCAGATCAGCAACAGCTCTGGAGAGACTCTCGGAGCTGACAGCGACCTGAGCAGCACAGCAGGAGACGGCCTGGGAGGGAGGAGGACTGCTCACTTAACTCAGTCCCGAGGGACTCTCTCCGACAGTGAGATTGAAACCAATCCAGCCACCAGCTCGGTGTTTGTAAGTACAGAACTCACTCAGCTCAGAAAATGTCATTTACGATACGATGCGATATACGATACGATATTACTTTATTTGTCAGATCAAGTCTGAAATGTGACTTGCGTCACAGCAGCTCCATGTCCAACATCAACAAACAAATATCCAGACAAAAATACATGAAACACAAACAACAAACATTTAACAAACATTTAACATAACATCATTATTACAGAAGCTGGCTTAATTCCTTTGAATCTCAAACTGTTGGTAATGGGCAACAGTACTTTTAAACAAACAACATTTGTTTACAATCCAAAAACACTCTCAAGTGCACTCTGGGGTTTGGAAAACTGTACGTGTGGAAAATCCCTTTCCACTCCAACTCTTCTCTTCCAGATGTGAGATCATCAAGATGGTAGACATCTGTATTGCCGCTCAGACACACTGGAATAACAGTATCCAACCTGAATAATCTGCAGCACACTGGATGCTAGGATATTTTATAAATAAATCATATCTGTTCTAAAATTCTTTATGCAAACAAATCAATCAATATGGTATTGAAGAAATGCATGTTCACACAATCTAAACATCCTCAGCACATGTTTAGACTTGTGAACAGAATGTCTGAAATATGAGATTATGATTGTGTTGCTGTTGTACTAAATGTAAGTTTTCTAACCTGACTGTTTCCACAGGGGAAGCCTCACACTCTGAAACCAACCGCAAAAGAGCCGGCAGTCGCTGCAGCGAAGGGCCCGCCTGCGCAGCCCGTGGAGGACATCAGTATGAGGATTTACCTCTGTGACGGCCTGCTGGGTAGGGTCTTCTGTTCAGACTCTTCCTCTTACATGTAGCTCACATCTATTCAGCTGCTTCACGACAACATCTCCTCCTTGTGTTCTCAAAGCACAGCCTTGCTTTACTAACATGATCTCTGTTGTTTGTGGAAACACATATTTGGAACCAAACAGGTTTAACTATATACAAGTGTTTTCACTAATGTAAAGGAATTGAAGTCTTTCCCCGAGCAGCTCTTCTGAAAGCTCTTGCATGGTTTCGCCTCATGAAGCCTCAGTGAACTTTCACTGACTGAGGGAAGAGTTATTGTCACAGCGAACAGCAGGAGTCAGACATGTGATCTGATGGGGCGGTGTAACGGTAATTGTTTATTATCAAATAGTTAACTGAACATCTCTAAAGGTGAAAGGTTATACCTTGAGGTTTGTGTTCTGAAGTTACCATTTACACACTTATGAGTTGACAAAACTACAGACATCTGTAGTCACTGCTCTATGACAAGTTTGAATAAATTGATTTAAAATCATAAACAGAATAACACGACTCAGGGGAAACTTTGGAAAATACTTTGTTTAAAGAGGCACAATTATATTTATTTGTCTCAAGTTAAACTACAGTCTTTAAATATGTGACAACAATAGTGACTTGCAGTTAATTATATATTTAAACGAATCATAAACAAACAGCCTCATCATCGCAAATCCCAATGACAAGATTATGGCTCATCTGCCTGACATGAGCGTAGCATGTCTTTGTTGGTCCTTGTCCGTGTTCCTCTGATGTGGTTCTCGGCTGCTCTGCTCTTGTTTTTGTCATTAAACCGCCTCACCTCTTGGCCTAACCCCTCCTGCTCTCGCTGCTTCTCTTCCCTCCTGCTGCCGCTGCTGGGAAATTCTTCCAGGCCGCGATAAGAGCTCCGTTTGGGATCAACTAGAGGATGCTGCCATGGAAACCTTTTCTCTAAGTAGGGCTAATCTCTTGCCTTTGCCCTTTTTCCCTATATGTGGGTGGGGGGTGTATCCATTTTTCACATGGCTCTGTGTTTAATCTCGGATTTGATGTGATGTGGGTTTTTCCTCTGCGTCGGTGAGCTGCACATCTCTGTGTTTCCAAGCATGAGATAGAGATAGAAGTGGAATCTATTAGCAGACCTGCCACATGTAACTCACAGAGCTGTCAAGATGTGCACTTTTTACATTTACTTTAGTTTCTGCTCACCTACATTTCAACCCAGGTATTCGATTGATGGGTTTGACTGGTATTCAATGTGTTGATGTTGCCTTCAAGTGCTGTCAGAGATGTAATTATCAGTTGAGTCCACTTGAACAAGCCACCAGCTGGGGAAGATTTAGACATTTCCAATGAGTTCCTACAATGTAAGCTTTCGCAACTGATATTATAAATAACTTAAACAAATGTATGTCTTTTGCATTCTGTGTAAATGATTTGCGTTATTTACTTTATCCTTTAAATGATCATATATATCTTTTTTAATACAACTTTTTTGAAAGGAAAAATGGCTTTTCAGTTAGGATTTTGAAAAAACCGTTGTGTTTTTTAAATGTCTTCAATATGCCATTTTTTTTACATTGCATGTGTCAGCATAATTTTTGTATTGAATTTATTGTGACTTCATAGAAACAAAATACTTGTTTGTGCTCCTTGTAATTTCTGTGATCTATCCATTTTTAAAACGGACTATATTTAGCCTTTGGGCACGTGGGAATACAATGTGTCCAAAGACTTAACATAGAATTATAATAAGAAATCACATCCAATCCAAACGGTTTGACCAAATTTAAAACCTTCAGATTTGTGCAAATTAAACTTTTTCCCTTTCGGACATACATGGGTTTCTTTGGCTTGTACCGAAGAACGTGTGCCTGCGGCTGCATGTTGCATGACACGTCCATGGAATTGCCTTTGTGCACATTTTGGGAGCTACATTTGTATTTTCTGCGTGTTTAGGTAAAGAGCGCTCCACACTGTGGGACCAAGTGCAGTTCTGGGAGGACGCCTACTTGGACGCTGTGATGTTGGAGCGTGAGGGCATGGGCATGGACCAGGGGCCCCAGGAGATGATTGAAAGGTTCCACACCACTGACCCTTTATTCAAAGTGTTTATATACCATTCTCTAAATAACCCCCGGACTATTAACACTTGCTTTCCTGTGTCTTGTTCATCCACACAGATACTTATCACTTGGAGATCACGACCGCAAGCGTCTGGAGGACGATGAAGACAGACTTCTGGCCACCCTGCTGCACAATATGATCGCTTTCATGCTCATGATTAAAGTACGGAAACCTTCTGCTGTTTTGATCATCGCAGAGCGTTAATATTAGTTGATCTGTGCCAAGTTTCCTTACCTCTAAATATCTCAACTTTCTGATATGTTTGTCTGTTTTAGTTGAACAAAAATGACGTGAAGAAGAAAGTGAGGCGTTTGATGGGGAAGTCCCACATCGGCCTCACATACAGCCAAGAGATCAACGAGACGCTGGACAAACTGCCCAACATGGTGAATATCTGCCTTTTCAATTCCGTTCAACTACAGTTTTTAACGAGTTGTACTGAACTATATCGATATTGTTTTAGAACGGCCGAGAGCTGGCCATCAGGCCCAGTGGAAGCCGTCACATCAAGAAGCAGACGTTTGTTGTACACGCTGGCACGGATACCACCGGAGACATCTTCTTCATGGAGGTATTCACACTCTGTCCTTTCCAATGCTACAACTGGAGATCGTTGCATTTGAACAGGCCTCTCCAAAACGATGCATCTTTAAAGTTTGCGGGTCATTGTTCCAGGTGTGTGATGACTGCATAGTCCTGCGCAGCAACATCGGCACCGTGTACGAGCGCTGGTGGTACGAGAAGCTCATCAACATGACCTACTGCCCCAAGACCAAGGTGCTCTGTCTCTGGAGACGCAACGGCCAAGAGACGCAGCTCAACAAGTTCTATACCAAAAAGGTCAGGAACTGCATCTCTCTGCAAACGGTTACTTTATTTACTTCGTGTAATGGTTCCAATTCAAATGTGTTTCCTCTTTGCATTGCAGTGTCGTGAACTCTACTACTGTGTCAAAGACAGTATGGAAAGAGCTGCAGCGAGACAGCAGAGCATCAAACCGGGTATGGAGACACTTTTCTGCACTTTTTGTCTTTTTCCAAAATGCCGTCATCATCATTTTGACATGTTTAACAACCCAGCTTTTCTCAGGGAGTACTGGGCATAGAGGACATGTTCATATTGGAGTAGGGTTGTTAGGGTACTCAGTTAAAGACGGTATCATTCTGGTTCAGAAGAGGAAAGGCAGACATTGGTCATCTATATTATTATTATTGATATATCATTAGGTCAACCTAAACTTAATTAACAATTGTTCAAAAGTTGTGATTTATTTGAGAAAATAGTTTAAGCTGTCATCTTATATTAGATGAAGTTAAAGACTTAATGATATGAATCCATGTCTGTCATAAGCTAAAACATTTCTCATCAACATCCCAACAACGCGTTATTTTTTTTCACTCGGCATGCTGAGATCTTTCTCTACATGTTGTAATGTGTTATCCAGAGTGGCTCTAACCCCGGGTGTTGTCCCCTCAGGTCCGGAGCTGGGCGGAGAGTTCCCGGTCCAGGACATGAAGACTGGAGAAGGAGGACTGCTGCAGGTCACACTGGAAGGAATCAACCTTAAATTCATGCACAGCCAGGTGAGAGGCTCGTCCCACGGCTTCATCTCACACAAGGGCATGCCATGAATACAGAATCACTCCTCCTGAGTCCATCCGTCCTCTGTCCTCCTTTCTGCTCCTCCCGTTTGCCTCATTTCCTTTCATCCCGTGACGTCTTCCTCTATTGTCATTAAAAAAAGTCAATCTGATGTCAAATGTTAGCGATGACTCGTTTTCCCTTAGAGGAAGAATTCCTGTCTGTGCTTTTGCTTATTTTTGATTTTTGTGTGTGTGTGTGTGTGTGTGTGTGTGTGTGTGTGTGTGTGTGTGTGTGTGTGTGTGTGTGTGTGTGTGTGTGTGTGTGTGTGTGTGTGTGTGTGTGTGTGTGTGTGTGTGTGTGTGTGTGTGTGTGTGTGTGTGTGTGTGTGTGTGTGTGTGTGTGTGTGTGTGTGTGTGTGTGTGTGTGTGTGTGTGTGTGTGTGTGTCATCCTTCCACACAAGTTTTTCTTCTTGACATCCGTGGTGCTCAAACCTCATTGGTCATTTACTGTGTGGGAGGAGATGAAGTGTTAATGTGTGTGTGTGTGTGTGTGTATGACCTTGAGCAAAGACTTTTCATTAATAATTGGGTATTTAATAGCAACTTCCACATTTGAGTTTGGACCCTCGAGCATCGCCATGCGTTGTCTTCACGTCTGCGCAGGTCGTTGTAGTCGGGGTTGGAATACTTCCTCAGGTCTGGGTAGCTTTGATCTGTAGTGTGAGAGTCTGAAGAGAAGGCCGTGCTGAACACACACTGAGCATCTCTCAAAATAATACAATGGAAGTGGGAGGTGTTACCAAAGAGCGAAAAAGTATCGGTTCACCCAAATGACGAGTTTTCTCCCTCCAACCTAATATGATTTAATTTGTTGTGCCAACAACTCACATTTTACATATTTAGCAGCAACGATGTTTCCATTGCTCTGCACAGACCTCACCACAGAGGGCTTATTAGGAACTACCTTCAACCGTCTGCAACAGTTTACACACCTTGTCGGTGAATAGGTTCTTTTTCATCTTTAAAAGGGGAACTCATGCACATTTTACATTTGGATCATTTCAAGTTTGATTGCCTTTCAGCCAATTATTTTGGATTTTACATCAAGAATAAACAATTAGCTTCTGGACATGGTGGAGCATATCTCAGCTTAAGAACAGGACATGTTGGTGGAGAGCAAAACAGAGCTAACATTAGAGTGAGACTAACATTGATCCAGTGCCCACACACACAACTTGTGTATAGCTCCATTCTGCCCTCTCAGTCAATGCTGCTTTAAATATCGCTCTGAGCATCACACACACACACACACACACACACACACACACACACACACACACACACACACACACACACACACACACACACACACACGTCCATTCACCACTATTGTAAGACCAAAGCTTAATAGGTGGCCAGATGAAAAGTTTCTATCATTTGGGTGAACTGATCCTTTGACTTGATGTTGCTACACTGAGTCACTGTTGTTGGAACTGATGGAACTGATGTTTCATTATCGTACACGCTCATTAGAATTATCCTAAGATATTAAGCTGTTAAGCTCAATGGAGAGCACCACATTTCTAGAACACATTGTTTTCATTAGCAACATGTGTGAGATTGTGATTCATCATGGATAGTTGTAACCCTCAGCAGGAGCTTTAGAAAACGTCCTGTGGACACTTTTTAAAATGTGTTTGAGAAAGTCTAAATCGGGCGTGATAGAGAGTGAGCACTGGGGTCTGCAGTGAGGCGGGGTCAGAGTCCTCCTCAGCGTAGCGGGGGTTACTGCCCCCCCCCCCCCCCCCCATGTGTCTGTGCTGCTGTGTGGTGTCGGTGCCCGCCCTTGTTGCTGGAGGAGGAGGCATGGAGGGTCTTGGGGACGGAGATGTTTAATGTCCAGGAAAAAGAAAAGGTGAATCCAGCTTTTTATAGTCTTCATTTTTCCTTCTCCATTTTTTGGGGGCTGATTCCTCTTGTGACGTTCTTTTTCTTTGTCATATTGGCTCTGGTAACTCCTTAGCTAGATTGTTAAAGTGTGCGAGGGTCCCGTGGTGGATAGCCCCTGTCGGATTGTCGTCGAGTGTTTGTGCTCTTCTGTCCGATAATAATCCAAACCATTTCTCTCCCATGCTCTCTCCCCCTGCAAGGAGCGGAAGGTACACACCCTCTGCTGTGTTGCATCTTATTGGGTTTCTTTTTGTTTTCCTCTATCCTTTGATTTTGACTGTTGTAGCTGTTTGGCAACATCTCCGTGTGTGTCCTTTGTCTACATCTTTATATGGAACTTCCGTGTATGCATCCATCGCTAAACTAAACTGCATAAACTACCTTTGCTGTTCACATCCAGATAGAACATCACATTTCTGACACACTGATGAAATAAGTCCTGTTGAATTACTTTGGGCTTTGAGCAGACGATGCATTCCTCCTCATTGACCCGTCGCCCATGTATGCGTTGGATCATGGAAACTTCTCATAGCGTGCTTTTCTTTCCTTTGGTTAGCTGTTAAACGCTTGCACTCCATGTGTAGTTGTTTTATTTTGACCTTTCATACTGAATAAAACAAGTTTAACATGGTTAATTTTTTTAATATGAAATGTTTACTTTTCATCCAGTGTTGTTGAGTTAATAATGTTCTGTCTTGTTTTGTTTGTTTTTTGTTTGTTTTTAGGTTTTCATAGAGCTGAGTCACATTAAAAAGTGCAATACAGTGAAGGGAGTCTTTGTCCTGGAGGAATTTGGTAATTACACCATCTATTGATTCTAGGCCTGTACTCGGCACGGCAGTAACTCAGCTTCGTGGCAACCGCATTGACACAGATAATGAGGGTTCACCACGTTGATACTTGCTCACCTGGAGACGCTGGGGTCTGTCGGTGATTAAGAGAGGGAGGGTCTTCAGAGGAGGGGCTTCTCTCTCAGTGACACACGCAGAGTCGGCGAGAGGAAGGGACGTTTAGCTGCCTTTTCCATATGCTTGTATTCTCCAACAGAAAGGCACTGTTATAAATGCAATGTTCCATCATAGGCCGCTTGGTCAGGTCCTGCCAAGAAGTTGAATCATTTTCAGCAACCCTTTCATTTGCAGCGCTGAAACGGTGCCGCAGCACATGATCGGTGACGGCAGCCATCAGAAAGCTCAAGGGAAAGATTCACTTAAAAAGACAAGATGCTGAAATTCTAACAGAACACACGGTTTGTTGACTCTCGCATGCGCTGTCCTGTTGCTGTAAATAGTCAGCAGAGCACCGAATGTGTTATTCCGCTATCAAAAATAGTCCAATAAGTGCACTATTTACTTCATATTTGCTTAAGAAAATTAAGAAGCCAATTTCTTAATGTACAACTATATCTTTTAGGAGATTTTTAAAAAGATGTATATCTTCCGTTTGAAGCCGAGTGCTACAGACAGAGTAGGGAGTCGAAAGGGATGGAATCATGTTTTGGTGGGTTGGGCTTTTTCATGGAAATAAAACCGTAAGCTTAAAGTGCACTGGATAATAAATATCTTAATCACCATGACAACTTGAGCAAAGAAAGAGCTGGAGGTTCAGCTCTGAAACTGAATCAGAAAAAAATGACCTGATCTAAGAACCCTTCTGACTATAAAATAAACATGTTCTAGGTGTTTCTAATGGGACTTGTTTGATAATAGCCACACATTTGATTTCATGGTCGAACAAATGTTAAATGTAACATCGTCTTTTTTCTTTTTGGAAGTGACGTTTACTTTCCAGCGTAGTGATCAGGATGTCAGTCGGGTCAGTGCGCTGCTAGTAGAACGCTCAGAGGAGCCGGCTGGGTTACTGTCGTGTCTCTGTGCTGCTTTTGTAATGTTGCCCTCATCTTTGCCACTATGAAAACCTTCATTCTCCAGCAGGTAAAGTGTTGTCACCTTTCTCCTCCCTTACTCCAACTAAACTCTGTTCTGGATATTTCCTCACGCTATCCTTTCCACCCATTAGTCATTTCTCTTTTTCTGTATTATGAGTTTCCCTCTGCTTCCTTCATCACTTGCTTTTCATTTGGGAGATCACCCCTCACTCCATCTGTCACTCTGATAGTGTGCCTCTGAACCTCAGCGGGTGGAGGTCTTCATCCGTCAGCCTCCTCATCTCTGCTGTGGGTTCACAGTTACTAATGAAAAGTCCACCTGTGGTCCGGCTGCTTCTCTGTGTCTCTTAACTTTCAGTTAATTAACGGTGGAAAGAGCCGGTGGAGGGGAGGTCCTTCCCCACTCTTCAACCTCTTGTCAAAGACATTTGTGTTTTTATTTGTTCATTTTGTGGGTCATGAACGTCACCCCAACAGTCACAAGTACAACATGTACAATAAGAATAAGTTTGAAATCGGTCCTGAATATGATGGAATAGTTCTTAAAGCAGCTGTTTTAATAGAACAGTATACTATGACTTTATTTATCGACATACTTTACTTTGACTATTTTAGGATCTTGATATATTATGATACTTTTCAATATTTTTTTAGAACAAGCTTTACTAGGATTTTGTAAATTAATTTACTTTTGACATACTAAATAATTGTATACACAAACACTGTTTATGGCACACTAGAAACTGTAATCATTACAAATCATCTGCTAATAAGAATGTGTATGTATTAAACACTGTCAGGTCGCCCCCCCTGACCTGCTGTCCTCTGTTGTGGTGGACTCTTCTTGGCCCACAGCTCATTTTTATTCCTTTTTGAAAGTCCACCTCTGTGACCCCCCCCCCCCCCTCCCCCTCCCCAAAGCTCTCAAGCATGAAATCATTAATACTTCTGCTGCCTTTGAATTCCTTGTTTTGTCTCTTGCATCGGCATAGTTCCTGAAACTAAAGAAGTGGTGATCCACAAGTACAAGACCCCCATGGTGAGTCCTCACTGCTCCTGTCAGAGTGCGTCCCCCTCCCCAGTGCATGCAAAGCCCCCCTCACACGGTGTGCTCCCATTCAGCCTCACCGGGAACACTGCGATGAATCTAAGTCTGAAAGTGGCGCTTTAATCTGTGTGGAAGTTAACACTCACTTTATAACGTGTGCATGTATCCGTGAGTTACGGCCTCTCCTCTTAAAGGGTTGCCCTGTGGCCCTGCCTCACTGGACTCGGCGTAATGAGAGGGTGGCACCAAAGTTAGGTTTCCACTTTGTCTCCCACTCGGTAAGTAGGGGCGTGTCCTTGTTACATTCATGGATGTGGAGCTTATCAGATGCCAACCCAGTGGTTTAAAAAACTACAAGAGAGTATTTAAGAAAAGTAAGATTTGTTGTGCACACATGAACCAAATGTTTTGAAAATCAGAAGACTAAATGGGAATGTGTGCACCTCTCCATGCACTACTGGTATGCAAATATTAGGATTTGTGAGAGGCCCTTAAACCATTGCATGCCCAAATGAGATGAAGGAAAAGAGTATCATGATGCCAGGGACCCTCGTGAAAGCATTCCTTCGTACTGATATTAGTCATCAACTCCACAGGGTACCTGTTAACCCCTCCAGTGTGCATTCCCTTAATATGTTGGACCTCCGCTCCTCGTGTGATGTTGAAGTCTCCCCAGATGTCCCCCCCCCCCCCACGGACCACTGTCCTCCTCACGCTGTCTCTCCCTCTGCAGGCTCATCAGATCTGTTACTCCGTCCTCTGCCTTTTCTCTTACGTGGCGGCGGTGAAGGGGAAGGAGGCAGAAGGAAAACCCAAGATGCTGTCACCGAGACCCCTTCCTAGCTAGTCTACGAACCCCCCCCCCCCCCCCGAGTGCTCCTCTATGTGTAATGGCACCTCAGCTCACCTCAACCACAGACTTCTGACAATCCCCTAACTTGATTCTAAGCACACGATTCCCCGCTCCCTCCTCTTGTAAATACAAGCCTGAGACCCTCTTTTAGCCCCTGTTGTGTAGCCGTGTTTAGTCCGTGACGTTGTGTAAATACTGCCCTCACCGCTGTCGTCCTGACGCTCAAACCAACAGCTCAATGTTCGCCTGCCCCTGCTCCACATCCCTCTCCTCGGCCTGAAAGTCTTCGATTGTTCCTGCTGCCAAGACCCGTCTGTTTGAAGAAGTGAGGGACCCCCCCCCCACGAGGCACAGAGTGCAAGCCGGCCCCCCCCCCGTGTCCATTCGACTGTGAGTTATTCTGTGATTCTGTGGTGTGCTGTAAAGTTCCAGTCCGTCCGAGTTTCAACTGGTTAACACTCCTGTAGGTTCTGAAGGCTTCCGAGCAGCGCATGTAAACGCTTATCAAAGTGTTGGAACCCTAAAATAATGTGAGTGTTCTTTGCTGTGTCCCCATCGCCCCCCCCCCCCCCCCCCCCCGGGCTAAATTACTGTTCTAGTTCTGCTGTAAAACTTCTCGTCTGTGGTCTGCTGTTATCGATTGCATGTTACTATAAGAATGACAAATAAATATTATATATATTTCTATATATAGTATTTATTTAATATATACATATGACTGTACATTTCTCTGGAAAAATAATGTTACAAATTGTTGATTTGCTAGATGTGCAATACTTAATGAGTAGTTAGCCATTGCCAGAGCCATGCATTTTTTTTTGTAGTTAACTGGCTTTCACAGGGTGACGAATGTATGAAAGACGGTGTTTTTTCTATATATATATTGAAGTGAATAAGATGACTTCATTTGAGTGTTTAAGTTCGTCAATCATCTGATTTACACAAGGCAAAAAACAGCTGCTGTGTTGCTATCTTTGGAGCGTTTTGCACTCAGTCCACCCCCCCAGTGACATCACAGCGAGTATCTGTAACACGAGACACGCTTACAATTCAGCCTGCTCGTCATGTGAAAGGCATCTCTTCTTCTAAACTATATATGTTTTTTATTGAAGTCTTCCTAAGCTAAATGTTGTCTTCTGGTGTGAACCTGCAAATAAAAAAATAATATTGACAGTGAAAGACACAAAAGATTAAACAACTAACCTTACTGAACCTGGAAATGTAAATGATATATACACCAACTTAACAAAAGTGATAACAACTCTAAAGGTAAATATTTTGGTATGGAAGTAACCAATACCATTTCTCTGAACTTATAACCTGAACCTGAGCAGACGATTAGATATTAGTTACAGAATGTGGTGCAACCCTGGCGCTGTTTTGGTGCGAGTGAATCCATAAACGTAGAAACGGAGTGTGGTACCAGAAGTACAAAATCCTCTAAAGTCTCCAGCAGCAGTTTATTTCAGACGTGTTGAAGCGTAACATCACCCGCTACGTGTGTGTGTGTGTGTGTGTGTGTGTGTGTGTGTGTGTGTGTGTGTGTGTGTGTGTGTGTGTGTGTGTGTGTGTGTGTGTGTGTGTGTGTGTGTGTGTGTGTGTGTGTGTGTGTGTGTGTGTGTGTGTGTGTGTGTGTGTGTGTGTGTGTGTGTGTGTGTGTGTGTGTGTGTGTGTGTGTGTGTGTGTGTGTGTGTGTGTGTGTGTGTGTGTGTGTGTGTGTGTGTGAAAACAATCTGTAGGATATTCAGAAGATGCTGTTCCATTAATGAATATATTATAAATAAATAATACATAAAAAAGACAGACCTCCATCTGAAGCATCTCTGGAAGTGGTTTGGGACACACTTAAGTTAAACAATTTTTTTTTCGAAACTGGATTATTCCAACTCATCTTTCATTGTGCTCATGGGATGAGACGCGCCGCCTGGTGGAAGTATTCCACTATATGAAAACAAGTGTTTATAGAATATGTACAGCTTTGGCAATATAATAAAGTAATCGCAAATAAAGCTCAGCGTCCTTTTATGAAAAAAACAAGGTGGGAGAAAAGGAAGCTGAGGCGAAAGCATTAAGACTGATTATTTTATTCAAGTGTGCAAAATGAGGATCTAATCAGCGACAGACTGAACCTTCATCATCGTCATCGTCGTCCATATTATCTTGAGCTCTACAAAATATGAATTTGGGGCAAAGAAGGTTTTTGGCAGCAGGAGAAGATTTTTAGGACGACTCGGGGTAAAGAGATCGCTAACATGACACGTGAGCACATGGTGGTGTTTACTAAAATAATAAAAAACAGTTTGAGTGTGTGTTTCATCACTATGGTAGCCAAAGAGATCATTTTGGATCTCAGGATATATTTTGATGTAAAAAAACATCTAATAAGTGCTGCTCGAAACATTAAAAATACTTTGCAGAAAATCTACTCTGGATATCACAGAGAGCCCTGGCAATAGTTTCACAGGAACTATTTATTTGATACAAAGTAGTTCCACTATGAGATCTGTGGATTATCCAGATAATCAAGGCATCATTTCTGGATAAACAAATTGCCGTTTAATTTTTTTCAATGTAAGATTTACATCCTTGGCGCACCTCTGGTCATATTCAGGAATAAGCAGGAGATTTATATAATAATCTACTTTTGATCAGCTAAAACTAAACCTGTTTATTCAGCTTGTGCATTTTATGTGGTTTATTTATTTTAAAAATATAAAAACCAATCTTTCATTCTGTCTAAAACAATTCCAATCTGGAAATGCTGGGTTTTGATTGGACAGAGGCCATTCTCTGCATATCAGGAGGAAACAGCGCTGAGTTGGCAGGTGCCGGTTAAGTAGAAAGCAACCGGGCCGTATCTATAATCAGGCTGAACTGACTATCACATTTACAAATGCCACTTGTAGTACTGCAGCTTTAAGGCAACTTTACATTCAGATGGAGCGCTACAGGACAGAGGGAAGTCAAGGACACCAGCTCCTTTGTGTGGCACATGGGAAACTGCAGCAGAAGGTAAGAAGGAGAGGAAAATCACTCCCTGGTTCACCACTATTCTAAAACACTAGTAGACACTAACAGTGTTTACGGAGTAACAATTTGGAAATTCACGAGTCGTGTTGAGGCAGCCAAGTTGTCTTGAGCCAAATATTTTACCATAGAACTGGGAATGACGTATTTCTCTTTCTTTCAATCATAAAAAGTCATGATTACAGTATTCTCCTATGTAAATGAAAGCTTATAAAACGTTTTTGTCACTATGACTGAATCGCAGAGCACCTTGGAAACATGGAAGCAAGGTGATGTTCATAATCTTTGCATTGAAGTGTTGCACTAAAAGTTTCAAAAGTGTCTGTCTTTAAATGTTGTATAAAATGTGATGCTTGACTACTTTAGAGTCACATATTTACATCTTGACCAGCTGTCAGATACGTCGATATCTTTATACTTTAGCTTAACTCGCAGGTTACCCAACATCGCTCAGCTTCTCTGCTAGGGCTGTAAAGCTACCGTTTTAAATTCTGCAGTGTTTTTGGAGCTCAAATGTTCCCGTGGACAGAGTTGCGGAGTATCCGGAGGCGAGACATGACTTCATCCCAGTCCAGGTAGGCTCCCTCCAGGTGGCGCAGCCGGTCAGGTTTACTGACGTAGGGCCTCCGCCCGTGGAGCAGCCGCCAGTTATCGAAGGTCACGATGTCACCTGGAACACAACAACACCAAAACTTCAGGTAAATATACTGCGTTACAATCTATAGACCACTCAAAGCACTTTACACTACATTTCAACATTCATACATTTCTACAGTGTTGGTGGAGCTCTGGGAGTCATTCAGGGCTCGGTACTCCAAGGACAGACGTGAGCTGCTTTACCTCCTATACAAGAGCCCCTCAGGCCAATAACCTGTGAGTCAAAGTTGGCCTGACATGCATGTGTTTGCATCTTCAGTCGAGGCACTTGAACACACCGTTTAATCCATTTATTTTGCTCTTTTTTTTTTTTGTATAGTTAGAGATTACAAAAAAGAAACCCAATATCCTCTCTGACAGCAGCCACATGTAGGGTAGGTCCGTTGTCAAAAATTAAACCAGTTTAAAATTAAGCCAAAAGTCAAAGTATAGTTTGTCATAATATAGTATATCATAAAAAAGTTATATCGAATGTCATAAAAAAAGTCATAAGGTTATAGAAATAAAAAAAGTAATTTAGTATGTTATAAAAAACTCATAATACATGTTTATCATAAAAAGAAAGTCATTGTAATGTATAGTATAACTTGGTCCCTAACAAAAGTCTTATTTAGCTTATTGTATTTATTTATTGTCCTGACATGTATATAGTTTACTTCATCTGCATTACTTGCACATTGGTCTTGCAACATAATCTACACTATTTCATTTAATCTATTCCACTCTTCTTGCACTATTTTATTTTGTATTTGTTTTATTGTTTTATGTCCTATAAAACTATGTTGCAATGTTGGAGGAGCCTGGGACTCAAGATGTCCATTGCCACACTGTAGCTACTGTGCATATGACAAAGCCTTTCATCTTGAATCATAAAAAAGCCATAGTATAGTTTTTCATTCAAATAAGTCTTAGTATAGTTTATTATACAAAAAGTCATAGTATAGTATAATCATAAAAAGAGCTTTTCTTATATATTTTCTCTTTTTGTCCTCCACTGAATCAAACTGGTGGGCATCAGCCTGCTGCTGGGATGAGGGGACGTCACAGATGCATTCACTGAACCACTCAAAGTGCAGGTAGAGTCTGACCTGGCATCATCCTGTAGGTCACCACGTTCTCGGGGCGGTTCATGATGTCCACGTAGGCCCTGAGCGACCTGTAGAAGGGCTGGACCTGCTGCAGCGGCACGTCCAGCACCGAGTCTCTGGTGGCGTTGTTGAAGTTTATCCTCTCCACCCGACCTGTGGAACTGACTCTGTTCACAGAGCAGGGGGGACAAGGTCAAACTAACAGCAGGACACCCAGGCTGTAGAGCTGAAACTAAGTCGACCATCGAATTAGATGCTCAACTTAATATTCTTTGGCAGCAATTCTTACAATTGATTAGTCATTCAAGTCAAACGTCAAGCAAACCTCCCTAAATCACTATTTGTGCTGCAACTAATTATCTTTGAACTATTGTTCAATTGGGTTTAAACTGGATCTGGTTCTCAACATTTCAGATATTACTATAAAATGGTAGCAATGCTCACTTGATGTCTTTTTATTTCATTTCAAACCTTTATTTAACCAGGTGAATCCCATTGAGATCATCGATCTCTTTTTCAAGGGAGACCTGATGTCTTTTAATATTTAGTTGTGGCTGAGCAACTGTATGAAACCCAGGTTATTCAGTTTAATATCACAGAGGATGATTACATACAGTTGAGAAGCTCAGACAAGAGAGTTGAAAAAAGTGCTTATTTTTCTTTTGATCCACTTATTGATTTGCAGATGAAATGTTGTCAGATATTTCACAGGTGATTGGAGTAAACAAGCACTTGATCAGGGTTCAGGGTTCATCAATGAATGAAGAAACGTGTAGGTTTGCCCAGACAGGACACAATGATTATTCCCCAAATGTTCACCTAGCGTATTTGGACATGTGAATCTTATTCCCGAGTTAGTCTTTTGTCTTATTCCATAACAACAAATACATTTTGCAGCTCCGACTCTTTTCTGTTCTTCATGGCTTTGAAGGCCATTTCAGATAAATCATAATTCTGAACAGCAGATGGCAGTATACCATTTCAAATCATGCACACACACTCAAAGCATTTTAAAAAAAAAAGCAGGTTTTCTAAGTGTGTGTGTGTGTGTGTGTGTGTGTGTGTGTGTGTGTGTGTGTGTGTGTGTGTGAGAGCGCGCTCACTCGATGATGCTCTTCTTGGACTGCAGCAGGAAGTCGCAGTAGTCCATGCCCGTGTCGGTGAAGTCCACCTGGAGCGAGCTGAGGGTCCTGAAGGCCTCGGGGTCCTCTCTCTGCAGCTGCTCGGCCATGTGGAAGCCGTCCACCACCTCGCTCTCCCCCCCCTCCTCCGCCTGGGTGATGCAGTGCAGAAACTGCACCTACAGCATCACAAACACATGCAGCACAAATGCTCTTTAACGACATGAAGGCAGAATGCCAGATATGAAAGCATATCTGTTTGGAGCAGCTATTCCTCTAATAAGTCATGTTTCACTCACTCCAGGTGCAAAGTGTAGAGCTGGGTAGTCTGAGTGGAGGCTGAGGCCTCCTGAAGTGTACGCTACATTGTTAGCCATGGGTTTGTCCTGGACCTGCCATGTGTGTCTGAAGACAAAGATAACAGTCATTCATAAAAGCCACGTTCATTAGTTTACTGGCTTTTAAAGATAAGCAGCCACAATTAGAGTGTGTGCAGAAAAAAGAAGATATGAACTTTGCAGCGATCCCCGAGGGGGGGGGGCAGCTTCACAGGAATGCTCCCACTGAAGTCTCAGAAGAAGAGGCTTCATTGAGTCGAGCACTAATGAGGAAGAGTTATCTTGCATGCCTCGTTTGGATGCCCGACTCGTAGCAGCGCTCTGCTTCTCTGATGCCAGGCCTTCAGCCTCAGACTTCACTTCCAGCGGGATGAGCTCATCGGCTGGCAGAGGGACAGCTCCTCGCTCCAAACCTCCGTTCTGACTGAGTGCACCAGGTAATTCCTCTGGCTTCAAAACGCTGGAACGCTCTGAGGTTGTTTTCCCCTCTCTGTCCTGAAGTAATCAGTGCTGCTATAAGTCAAAGGGATGAACTCTGGTGTGATGGGAGGGCAAACAGACACTGTGTAAGCTTCTCCATGGAAACAATGAATCAAGGCTACAGATTGATGACTGGTGGACACATTTTCCTAAACCTTAATACTGAAAAGTGAGTGAGGGATCTTCTTTGGGCAACACATCTAGCTGCTTTTCCCCCTGGAAAGTATAGATGAAGAAAGAGATTTCTTCTTTTTCATTTTTACTCCAGCTAAAATATGATCGGTGGAAAAATCTGAAGTTCTGATTCATGCCGAGTCAGATTATAAAACCGTGGCTTGGCTGAAGATGACTGGAGGAGAAAGGAACAAGTCACGCAGTCTTACCCGTAGAACGTCAGCCGGAGATAGCCGATCCTCTGGGCGAGGCGGGCCACTTGGCCCCGCTCGGCCAGCGCCCCCTTCAGGTACACGATGCCAACGCGGCGCAGCGCCAACAGCCAGGCCAGCGCCGCCTTATCGTCATGGAGCACTTCCTGGTAGTCGGCGGTGGGAATGTGCAATTTGGAGTCCCAGTAATAACGCTCTGAAGAGAGAGAGAGGATGGGGAAGAAATGTCACTTCATCTTAGAGGGGATTTACAAAAACACACACGGTTTTTCGGTTTTTTGTTTGTCTGACGAGGATTAAGCCATGTGTCTGCAACATAGGGCTTTTCTTCCAAGCAGCCTGTCCTGGAGCTGCTCTGTTCAGCAAACAAACAAACACTGCAGGAACAGAACTGCTCTGTTTCAGACCTCACATTATGTTGAGTACCCTGCATGTACCTGTTTAAGCTTCTTGTTACGTAAAAACCTCTATCTTTGTCCTGAGCCACACGGATAGACCTAACAGCCTGTTTATTTACCAGAGGATATTGGCTGGTTTTTGGAGAGGCATGACTTATAGTGACTTAGTCAGAAGTTTGTTCACAAAGATACTTAATGTGTTCACTAAAGACACTTACTGCGCATTAAAGGGAAATGGAAACACTTTTCAAACTGCTTTCCATGCGACAATATTACCATTAGGAAATGTATTTATCTAGTCTATTTCCAATATAAACGATCGAGATACGCGAATTTACTTTTTGAAATATGTGCCTAATGACCATGGGCGCTTCCATTGCTCCGGGACTTTCCCAGTGACGTCACTGATTGGGTGCGGCTTCCTGGGCCAAAGCTCAATAACAAACAACATGGCGTGCAATGCACCAGTAGTTTACATTACAAGAAAACGGTCGTCGTCAGGAGTTTATTGTATTGCCCCAGGCTGCACAAATGGATTTTATACAAAGAAGGAAGAAGTACATTTCCATAGGCTGCCACTAAAGGATGAGAAGCTGCTCAAAGTCCAGTCTGGATGCCTGGTTCAATACAAAACATTGGATTTGAAGCCAGGATCTGTTCCCACAATATTCGATTTCTCAACGTATGCAGTCGGGAACACCGACCGTCCCAGCACGTCGGCCGCGCAAGACAATGACAGTGTCAACAAACGTGAAGTTCGAGCCACCAAACGAGTTGCTTCAGCTGCCGAGAGAGAGGTAAATATTGCAGCACTACCAGATTACTAGCTCACACATGTATTTACTGACACAGTGTGACCTTATTAATTAACGCAATCGCGTCCAAACTAAATGGTAGCTATTATGACGTACAATAGAGAATTGGGGGTGTTCTATAGCTCAACTAATTAAACTGGCATACACACGCTCATCTGTCGAAAACAGCCCTAAAAAGGCTAGTATTGCTATTGATGGATGGTATTGCAGGACCCAGAGCGCACGGAGCACAGAGCGGACAGCAGATAACGGAATTGCAGTTGTATTGCTTATAGATTATCAGAACATTTCAAAGGGGACACAGCCCCATTGGATATTAACCTATGGATTAACTACATCATCGTTTTTATCGTTGTAATGCCATTGAAGACCAGACAATGAGGAAGGTAAGCCGTTAGCCTGGCGTATGTTAGTACCTAGCGCCACTTGTTTTGATGTACGTTTTTGTGGATAACCTCGCGAGTTTGTATCTTTCAGTGTTGAGGTGGGCACCGTTAGATTCTGTGTCTCCTTGCGATCATAAACGATGTGTTGGATGTGCGGCTAGGATAAGTAATAAGGGAGCTAGGAGTGATTTTCGGTGCAGTAATAGGTTAGCATTTTTCGCTCGGGGCTAATTCAGAGGCTCACTGTTAGCATTGTGTTTTTTTAATTTTTTTATTCCGGATCGTATGCCACTCTATTCGACCGAATCGGTTCATAAGCATAGGCCATGGGATGCCTGGTAACTGTAGATGCTTCCACATCAATGTCATCTCCCGACGAATAGTCAAATTCATCGTTCAAAACGTCGATCTCATTGCAAAATTCCTCCATCGCTGCCATATCTGCTACGTTGTGTTGACTTTCGGTGGAGCGAAAACACAGCCAGTGACGTCACCATTTGGGACTCCCCTAATGGCGGCGGCCTGGTCCCGGAATTCCCCACCCGGCCGGCGGATAATTAATTTTCTTTTGGCGAGTAATATCATACAATAAATATTACGATCAATATCCATTGTAAAATGAATAAACTACCGGAATATTATAACTGTAATTGGTGTTTCCTTTCCCCTTTAATACATCCCATCATTTGGTTCAACTGAAGAAATGATGACCAGTATTACTCAGGTGTGCAGCACGCTCATTCTCTAATACTTTCCATCACCACACATCCCTCCCTTACGACATGTTCTTGCTCCTACATGACGGAAAGTAAGACGGATAGTGTGCGTTTAGTGCAGTCAGGTGAGCTTTAGGCAAGTATGAACACTCTTCATATCAAATAAAACACATGATGAATGAATATGGAGTTGAAGTCTTTTAGCAAATCGTATCAATAATGGATCAGAAGAGTCTCGCAGTGTGACAGATTGTGTGTGTTTTGTCACAAAAAGGAAACAATGAATTGTTAACCCACTGTTGGTCTCCTATGTCTTTCATTTGAACAAGTCACACAGCTTGCCATTGCACGCAATTGTCAGCACACTTCAAAATGGATAGCTTGCTCAGAGGAAAAATCAGTTTGTCTCCATCAGACAGACAGACGCGGAAAAAGTCCTCCCACTGCTTTCCACTCAGCTGGCTCCACTCCTTTTTCCATGCAGCCTCTCTCCGGTGACTTCCACAGAAACAGCTGCTAAGTGCATTTGCAGCAGGAGGAGGAGGAGGGATTAGCGGAGTAGATTGTGTACCTGTCTGCGTCTCCTCCTCGTGTCTCTTTTCAACTCCCACCACCTTCAAAGCAACTCTTCCATTGGCTGCATCACACACATTAGGAGGCTAAAGCCATCAGGAGACTGCACATCACTGGCTGTCTGAGACGTTTAAAGACAATGTGGCTGTTTGCTCTGAAGGTTGTGAAGAGTTAGTCTCTACACACAGACTAGTGCTGAGGAATTTCAGAGCCTTGTTTTTTCTTAGAAATCTGTGAGGTGCAACATCACTCAAAGACTCTGTGATCATCAGGACTCGCAGACCTCCCTCCAGGCTGTTGTCACAAATGATCAGCTTCTGGCCGCACAGTTCAAAGGGTCAGGGACCCCCGCTTGTTAAAGCCTGTCAGGAAGCTGGAGAGAAACAAAGGCAGAGAAGCAGACACAGGGTCAAAGGTCATGCCTGAATGCTACAATAACTCTTGTGAAACTGGACCTGGGTGTGTTGTACAGACGCGGCGGTCTCTGCTCCGCTGTTTAGGGAGTCACCGTGACCAGGATACTGCAGCGCCTACACATCAGCTGTGCAGTACAGCTAGAATCCCCTTTAAACATGCTTGCTGCTGTCGAGAGAGTTCACTGTGGCCGACTGGGGGAACAAAAGATGGAACTTTCTATTAAGATCTGCTACTAATCGTGTAATCTGCTCCTCACATGTGCGTGTATTGTTACTGGAAAGGCTAATCACAAATCTCAGAAATGAAGGATCACAAGGAATTAGGGGTGTAACGGTATCCGTATTCGTCCCGTACCGTCACGGTTCGGACGTCACAGTTCGGCACACGCAGTCACACGGCGAATACGCCTTTTTTACGAGTGGGAAAAAAGTAATTCAGGGCAGTATCCACTACACTATATATAATCCAGGGGGCGGTATTGCGCCTAAAAGCTGTTTGCCAGCCGCCCTTAAACAACAAATGAAGAACAAGAAGAAACACAACAACAAAACGAACAAAATACAAGAAGAAGAAAAGTTAGTATGGCGATTTCAGATAACACACAGGAGCTAGAACCCACCTGCTTCTTTTAAATCAGCTGTGTGGGAACATTTCGGGTTCCCTGTGGACTACAACAACGATGAAGTGTGCGAGTGGTGGATCGGACGAGGACGGTGTGTCGGCGTTGTTCTACAGCGGTGCGGTATGCTAATGGGAACACACGCCAAACATGCTAAATCATGTCAGAAGGCATCACCCAGATTTGCCAATCACGGAGCCCGGCAGAAGACAACAGCAGTTCAACAGCTGATCCCCGCTGTTTTTAAGAAGCCAATAGACATGAGAGCCGAGAGACCAAAAATAAATAACGGAAGCTTTTGGCATATGTTTTTCAACGACTTTGCGCTCTTGAAACACTTTCTTATTATTTATGATGTAATATTTAGTTTTACAGCTTGATGAAACCTTTTTGTTTGACATCAGCCATTAGGCTATAGATAATATGGCCATCTGAGTGTACTGTGTATGGTTTGTTTTTAACTGTTTAATACAGTTAATTATTCAAAATGTCAGAGTTCTTTATTTTTAAACTGAAACTTGCACTACTGTTCAAACATAAGTAACAACAAACCTGGAATTATGCATTTGGGACTTTTTTTTGCTTTTTTGTTGTTGTACCGAACCGTGACCTCCAAACCGAGGTACGAACAGAACCGTGACTTCTGTGAACCGTTACACCCCTACAAGGAATGTCTTTTTCTGGTCTCTTGCCAGCTCACAGTGGCAGCAGATTACAGAACAAATAAGGGCCGTGTCATAATCCTGCAGATACAAATCTGGTCAAATGTAGAACTGGTAAAACAGAACTTTAAAAGTATAAATGTATCAAAGTTTAGAAAAACTTAAAGGTGGGGTAGGTACATTTCAGAAACCGGCTCGAGTGCACTACAATGTGAAAGTACACAGCCGAAAAGAATCCGCCCCTTCCTTCAGACTTCCTTACAGAGCACCTCCTCCAACACACATGAACGCGCACATAACGTCAGCAGACTGGTGAAAGTGGCCGCCTGTTGCTGGCGAGTCATTGAAGTACTGCTGCAATGCACGCCCAATGACGGCACGCCCAATGAGGGCACGAGATACATTTGTGCGTGCACGAGATGGAAGGCTGACAGACAGGGCGGCTAAACGGATTGCTTGTACTTTTTACAGTATTACGGCTTCCACAGATGACATTTTTTTATGGATTTTTTGTCAAAGCACTTCAGATATTCATTGCTATCGGGATGTTAAGAGCATTCCATGGAATATAACAAAAAGTGTATCTCGAGCCGGTTTCTGAAACTTACCTACCCCACCTTTAAGTATTTGGGATATTTATTCTTTTTCAGCTAAAGGAAAATATGCTTTTAGCAACAAGCTCAATAAAGATCTCTGTACACAACCTGCTCAGCTTGGCATTAAGCAGCAACATAGAATAAAGTTGCTCTGTTACAGGTAAATGGTTGAATAATCAATAGTTGTGTCAATAAATGGTTGAAATGGTGTTTAATGCTTGTTATTGCTGGTTGCTCTGCTCATTGATACAACATGAGTGCAGTGTTCCCAGGACAGACTGTGCTGGTGTGTGCTTGAAGGGACACCTCTGACAGCCTGACGAGATAGTTTATGTGTATAATTCCCCCTCCTGTCCCCCCCCCCCCCCCCCCCGGCCGTGGTCTGCTACAGTGGCTTTTCCAGACGAGGAAACCCAAGCCACGGCTGTCAGGTGACTGTCAGGCGGCTCTCGCCTCACTGTGCTCTGTCTGAGCTCGCAGGGCAGCAGCTGGGTGCGCCTCAAAGCTCTGCTCAATCACTGCAGTTACCCACAGAGCCTTTGTTTTGTTGGTTCACTTTTATCACAGTCCTGGGATCAGCTCACCTCAATGGGCCGTCTGTGGTGTGCACAGTGCAGGGCTCTGAGCCACATGGGCAGAACCACTGTTTTCTTTTTGGGAAACAATAAGCTTTACAAATGATATTCAAGCTGTGCCAAAGCATATCTCAAAGACTGTACTTAAATACAAACCAAAACAGATGTCCTTATTTCAGCCCCAAATATCCCATTCTTATTAATATATACATGCTTTGTTGTTTGTTATGCATGCTTCTTAGTTCATATGAAGCTGTCTTTGGCGCTTTACTTGCTGTAATAAATGCAGATGTCCTCTTTGTGGGACGAATAAAGGTAATCTGATTCATAAACTCAGGTACTTCACTAAAGAACACATATATATTAATTAGCACCTGGATCTTCAGTTAAAATGCTCCCTACACATAGTAATAACACAGTAATAACAATAACATAGAAAACAAATGCTGCACTTTACACTATTATTCTAAATACATTTTGCTTCAAATATGTACATCATTTTTCTTAAGTGATGTTTTTTAACACATGGATTTACCTGAAACCTGACCTTATTAAGTTCTTCCCTGACCACTGAATGAAGCATCTTCTGATTGACTCAAATTAATCACATCCAGTAATAAATCATTAACGCTGTTTCATCTTTGTTTACTTGAAGTGAATACAGATGATTTGAACCAGGTTTGTTGACTCCCTAATCAGCGTGTTGACAGCTGCAAATGTGTTGATGATAAATGATTAGTGTTCTTAGACATAGCACCCATCACATTAGCATACGGCTCACATGTTGTGCATTCATTAGTTTGTTACACAACCAGATTAGACTGGCAATGTTCGATCCAATAAATGACATGTTTTGAAGAAAAAGCAGCATTATGTTTGGTAACTCGTTGTTATTTATATCTATATTAAGAAGTGTAACATTTGTTTTTCCTACAACAGCTTAAATCAGCGTCTCACACAAACACTTGTTTTGAGACTTTTATTCCTGGAAGGCTTGACGTGTATTGAAGTCACTAAAGAAGTGCTTTACTTATAAGTGTGTCATTGCAGGCTCTCATTTCAAGTTTTTTAATTGGGTGACGTTTTAAACCATAAACCGTTTTTACCAGACCCATGAGTCCAGAAATAATCAAATGTATGTCCGTAGTAACGGTTAGCATGTGTGTTGGTGTTTCACACTGACATAATGCAAGAAAGTCACTCCAGCCTCCACTTATCCAACACACACCCCTTTATCTATGAAACGTACCTGTTGGGCAGACAGCCTCTGCTCTGCCAGCCTGCAGCAGACAGAGTGAGCAGTGTTTCCTCCACACACACTAATCCAAACACAACCCTTTCTCCATCAACAAGTTCAGCTTCCCAAAAATCTACCAAGTCTTGCAGAAGTTTGCCAAATGTAGTCCCTTTCGCCAACTTCTACTCAATGCTTTCAGTATTATTCAAAGCGCCAAGCAGGAGGTCTGGCATGCAGGAGAAATGAAAAGAAATCCAATTATTATAATCTCAACAAGCTTCTCATGCAGTCGGATGTTTAGGTGTTAACAATGTCATAAGCGATGACAAAGAGAAAGGATTTCAGCCAAATATAGTTGCTTTGTGAATTTACAGGAATACACTGTAAAAAAACAAACTGCGAGGGGATGGAAAATAGTGAATTATAATGAAAGGAGGCCTAATTTCTCTTGAAGGAAACATCTGATATGTGTAAGCTTTGGCTGACCACCATTCCTTTTGACAAATCTGAATGGCCCACTCCAACACACATCCTAATGATGGCTCATTATGACAAATGGAAACATAGGTGAGGGTTAACATTCCTTAAATTCCTAACCGATTGATAGCACACCACATGTACACGTGCATGTAAGCACGTGTCCGCAGAGACGTTCTGCTGAAGCTGTGAATGGTGAGGTCAGAGAAAAAAACAACAGTTTTTCCATGGATGGACCTCCGCAGCTGTTTCCAGGAGTCTTTTGTGTCAACTGACGAGTGATGACAAACAGTATACGGCTAAACTCAGACCAGATGGCAAAGAGGAAACTCCAGCCAGACAGGGAACTGACAAATCAGCTGCTGCTTGGCTGAGTTATAGAAGCGTTCAGTGGACTTAATTGAGAAAAGACCAAACCAAACTGAGTCTGTTGAGTCATGAAGTTTACGATAACTGTCCAATCCAAACGGCAATCTATGACATCGTACACTGTGGGTTTTCCAATCAGGAAAAGACAGCCACAGTGTAACAAGCCACATATAAAAATACAAAGAGAACCGGTCCAATTGCTCCAACGTTATCATGTTAGAGCCTTTATCTTAAAGGAGGAGCAGATGTAGGTGCTTTGCCAATTACTGATGAATACAAGTAAGTGGTAAAACAATGTAAGAGACGATTGGAAAAAAGCAGAGCTTAAAGGTGGGGTAGGTCATTTTGGAGAAACCAGCTCGAGTGCGCTAGAATTTGAAAATACTCAGCCGGAAAAAAATCTGCCACTTCCTCACAGAGCCCCTCCTCCAACACACACGAACGCGCACATGACCAATGAGGGCACGAGATAAGTTTGTGCCCCGATGGAAGGCTGACAGGCAGGTAGGCCATCCAGTTACTTTAGCCGGGCCGGCTCAGATGATTGGTCGTGCTTTTTACAGCACTACGGCTTCCACAGATGATTTTTTTTTATGGATTTTTTGTCAAAGCACTTAAAATATTCATTGCTATCGGGATGTTAAGAGCATTCCATGGAATATAACAAAAAGTGTATCTCGAGCCGGTTTCTCAAACTTACCTACCCCACCTTTAAAATGTAAAAATAAAGATTAAGGATGAAAAGAGAATAAGGCATTAAAGTGAATTAAAATAAACAAGAACTTTAAACAGATCTTAAGTCAGTATAAAGTCTCACATGTTCATTTACCACCATTTTCAGCTGAATAAACTCCAAGACATGTGAGGCCGCTATAGGGACGTGCAAACTGTTCTGTTTACATGACGGTGGGTGTTTGATGAAGATCTGCCAGCACGTACAAACAGCTTGTGGCCAAACATTTTCATCTGCACTCAGATTTCCACAAAGATTTAAGCTGAGGACATGGCGAACATTGGCAGATGACATTCACATGATGGCTATTTGGATGTGGAGAAAAAGATTTAGGCTTAAGGGTTTGGAGGATAAGCGTTTTAGGCTTCTGCACAAAACGTATTTGTCCAAAAAAAAAGTAAGGCATCTTTCAAAAGAATTATTCTGTCGCCAAGAAAAGTATTCTGCTAAATTGGAAAAACAGAAATCCAGTCTTTCACAGTGGTTACATCTTCTAACAGATCAGGTAACACAGGAACAAACTGTTACTCTAAAAAAATCTTTAAATTATTCAATCTTTTCTGTCTCAATCCCACATGGTCAAACACACAATCATTGTTCCATGCTGTGTCAAACTACATCAAACTGCAGTGCAGAAAGAAATGTGAAAGGATGGCCAGCAGCGGTACTTACTCCATCAGTACGACTCGCTGCATCACAGAAAATCACTCGACCTGTTAGGAATGACAGGCCTTTGTTGAGCGACAACATTTAAACAGTTTAGTCAATACAATAAATGTTGTTGACAGGCTCCTTTAACAAATCTCTGGTGGTTAAATGTTTGAGAAATGGGCCTATTTTTATTTTTTGTGAAAATCCATTTAACCCGTTTCAAATCCCTCCTTTAAACACCACTGACATAAAATTAGTGAAGATTTCCACTCCGACTAAATGAACATGACAGGCGCCAAATGGGAGACCTGAGCGGATGACACGGTTCAAATATTATAAGCATCTGGCAGGCATTTCAGTAAATCACTGACAGATTTATCGGTGAAAGGAAGGCTCATTGCAGATAAGGTTGTGAGTGACACAAGCTCTTGGTGTTCCCGAGAGCAATCCAGCATCATCACTCTGTCCGGGTGACGGGACCGGTTCAAAAGGCAACTACCAGCAGGGAAATGCATTGTGTTCATTCCAAAGGTCCTGAACACATGATGAAGGTGTTTGATAAAACACCTATTTATCCGACAGCATGCTTGTCACATATCAGTTGGCTAATTGACTGTTTGACTGAAGTGCTGAACGCTGAGTGGCCCATTGGGAAGAGGGTTCAAGGAAGTAGAAATACATGAGCCCAAGAGACAACATTGAATAAAATACTTCTATAATACTTAAGTATTAAACAAATTTAATTCTGACCAGATATCGGCTCTAGATAAAAAGTCAGGTGCTCAAAAAGTGAATCAAGATTCCACATTGAAGGCCGAACATATTGTATGTAAGATAAAGATACAACAAAGCTACCAAACTTCTCACAATAATGTGAAATAAAAATGGCAAAAAATTCTAAAAGTTGATCATAAACAACATAGAACATCAAATAGTCAACAGAAACACGGTATATTGGGACATTAGAGAGAATGTAGGAAAATGTCGGTGAGAACTCCTCAGAGTTGGATACCAGACAGTTTGAGGTTAAATTCCTGGTTACACATACCTACAGGCTCAGGGATTTGTTCGTTCCAAAGGAAGGACATACTGACAACGGCAGCTTGTGTTTGGTAAGAACATGCAGATCTTTTCTCGACCCTCAGTCTAAATCAGTTTTCCATATGGCGGGGCAGAAGGCTGAGACTCACATTTACACAGACGTCAGCCTTTCAGAGGGTCTTTACACTGTTTGTCTGGAGTTGATATGCAAAGGACAATAAACCAGAGATGCTGACAAATCACATGTGCATCCAATACACTGCATGAGCCATTTGATGAAAAGGTCAAACAGAGGAAGTGACTGAACAGTCATTATGTGTGGAAAGCCATTACAAAGTAACATGTTGTACTCATAAACCAGGAACTCACTCACTAGAACTAAAGTTGACCTGAACTTTTGCCTGAAAACTACTTTTTTTTTGTACAAGAAGCACACATTCAAAATAAATATATATATTTTGTATATACGGGACTGTACAATAGCAATACAAAAAGTATCCAATTAAATGAATGAAAGGACCTTGAGTAGTACTATCTCCATGACTCCCTCCGATAATAGCTGCTGCTGCTGCTGCACATGCTGCGGTTTGAGTTACACAACTGACTCCATAGAAACGGTAAAAGCAGAAGAAAAAACATTAATGAAAAGCTTGAGGTAAAGTACAAGCTTAATAATATTCCCCGAGCTCCAATTTTCATATTGACCTCACAGTGTCCTGTGTGTGCTTAACTTTCACTGTCAAGAACACTTTAACAGGCGAACTCGGGCCTGTAACCCGAGCATGAAAAAGGAAGCAGAGACTCAAACTGTGGACTGCGCTTCAGTGAGTAAGTGTCATGGTCATGTTCATCATCCATCTTTTGAGAAAGTAGACCTTTCTGACTGAGGGGAATTTCAGGCTGGCACTCAGGAGGAAATAATGAATGCCAGAGAGAATGCATGCGTACCTCCTCTTGTTTTGTTTTTTGGTATTTGAGCTGAGGGCTGTCTTCCTGGCTCTGAGCTGAGAGAAACAATCTACTATACGTAATGACTATCTGACGGTAAACTGTTGTGTGGGGGATCTGTTTACACTTCAACATGAATGGAGGAGTTGCGCAAGACACACATGTAACCATAATCAGTGTGGAGAGCAGCAGCCGCTCAGCCCTGTGGGTCCTTCAGGACCACGTGTGTGTACACAAACGGACTGCAGGCCATCCCCCGCTCCACTGAAACGCTGCTACCTTGTTCCACTGCTGAACTTTCTCCTCCTCCGCTGTCTGGCAGGCAGTAAAACATATCGGGCCATTGCAAATGTGCTGTGAAATGAGTTCTCTTTCCAGACCTTAGAGAAACCCCCTTCCTTAACAACCCTGTCATGTTACTGAGAGAAGGAAATGAGTGGAAAGAAGAGTTCAAATCTGAGGTCGCTCGTTTTTCACGAAAGGTTAGCAGAGAACTCATTCTCATAATAAAAGCTACCCACACATCAGAGAGCTTCTGTTCAACATATATCCAGTGTGCGAAAAAGTACACGTCTCACCGTCCGGGACGTGTTATTTACAATATCGGACAAGTAGATCTTTCAATTGACTTGTCCGGCGGACAAGTGACGTTTTTCGTGCTGATTTATTGACAAATTATTGATACATTCAGTTTACAAAAGGCAGAACTCATTCGCAAATTGTACGTGTCCGCCATTGTTCGTTTAGAAATGTTAGTTTCGGTTCTGCTTGTCGATTCCTAACGGCCCGTCCACACAGCGGCGTGCGTTAAAGCTTCCAACGCTTCTGCCCATTCACTTTGAATGGGGTGACGTCACTTTTAGCCGAACTGCATTTTGGGAAGCGACGTGGAGCGTTGCTGGCGTTGCTCGCTTCAAAAGTTGAGCAATGTTCAACTTTTGACGCCTCCGTCGAGGCGTCAAAAGTCAATGAAATCCCGTTTATGCAAATCTGCCAGTACAAGCACTAGCCAATCAAACCGCGTGTATGCTGGGAGAGACTACGCAGGTCATTTCCTCATATAACAAAAAATGGAAGGAAAATTCATTATAGCGGTAGTGAATCACCCGGTGCTGTATGATCAGTCTCTGTTCATCTACCGGGATACAAACCGGAGGAGCGAGGCATGGAGGGAGGTGGCAGAGACAGTGGGTGAAACTGGTAGGTTTTCGCCTGTTTAGGGTTTTTATATCCAGTTTACTTTGTTGTAACATTGCTATTGCTTTGTATGTCGGCGGGAGATTCATGTGATTGGTTGTTGGTCGCGTTGCTCGCAAAAAATCCCCAAGCTTCAGATACGCCCACCTCCAAGCGTCAACGCACGCTGCTGTGTGGACGCTCCGTAAGGAAATGCATCTCGCCGCTTTCTGTACAGTTACGGTCCCTACACACGGCGGCGTGCGTTGCCGCTTCAACGCTTCTGCCCATTCACTTTGAATGGGGTGACGTCACGATTCGCCGAACTGCATTGTGGGAGCAAAGCGTAGCTTCTCTCGCGGTGCTCGCTGCAAAAGTAGAGCAATGTTCTACTTTTGCCGCCTCGACAGTATAAGCGCTAGCCAATCAAACCGCGTGTATGTTGGGAGAGCCAGACCGCAGTTATTTCCCATATGTCAAAAAATTGAGGATAAATTATCGTGGCGGTAGGGAATCACCCGGTACTCTATGACCAGTCCCTCTTTACATACAGGGTTACAAACCGGAGGAGCCAGGCATGAGGGGAGGTGGCAGAGACAGTGGGTGAAACTGGTAGGTTTTCGCCTGTTTGGGGAGTTTATATCCAGTGTACTTCGTTTGAATGGACAGCTAGCAAGCATAGACAGTATATTTAGCCAGCATGGATGTAGCATGAATGCTTTGCTTTGTATGTCCGGGGCGGGACATTCATGTGATTGGTTGTTGGTCGCGTTGACTCCCCAAGCTCAAGACACGCCCACCGCCAAGCGGCAACGCACACCGCCGTGTGTAGGGGTCGTCACGGAGCCTACACACGTGGCGTGCGTTCTAAACAGATTTACTTTTTATTTATGGATATTTTACTAATCACTCCCCTTTTAAACTGTATTCTTGTGTTACTGTCCTATAGTATTTCATACCCGTTTTTCATTTATTCTCTTATTTTTTAATATCTATAATAATCATATAAAAGGTGTTCCTCGCAAATACTTGTTTACATAAATGGTGACCAAACCGTTTGAGACCCACTGAGATAACTTACACTAAAGTTAACTATCTAAACACTGAGAGAGTCCTTACCTCACTGAGCTGAGGTTATAAGATCCTCTCAGTCTGACAGGAGAGGACTCTCCTCCACCTTGGTGGAGAAACAGCTCTTTATATCCGTTAGCATAGCCAGCTAACCAGATGTTAACAACAACATTCCACGTTACCGCTCGCGCACTCACAAAATGCACTCGTGCCACACACACACACAACGAGCTTGAATGAAACCCAGAAACCCAGAAATAAGCTACTTGTACTGTACTGTATATCATATTATTTTCGATGGCTTTACTGTATAATCAGTTTAACAGATCACCACTGGGCTTTCATCTAAACACACAGCCACGTAATGATAACAAAACAAAAGTCGGGGGTCATTGGTCAAGCAACACACCAATCAGAGAGCAGCAGTGTGCACACCTCAGGCTGTGTTTTATATTTGTATTCTTTATTTCTGATGTATTTCACACAAAAAACCTTTAGTGGAAACGTTTTCACTTATATGATTAAAAACAAAACCAAAAAAACGGCAAAGTGGTAAGGCTTGCCCACCCTGCGTTGGGGAGGGGGCACAGTGACTCATTTGGGGGGGCATGGCCCGCGAATGACCCCCCATGACGCCGACCCTGCAGCCTCATCTTTTTCAAACTTTCTTATGTTCTTTCTCTAACACATAATGAAGGTTATTAAGCGTTTTAGCTCCTGTGTTGTTAATATTGACCGCCATTTCCTTTATGAAGTGAAGCAGCCTCCCTGTCTGTGTCCTCGCGCTGTCCTCACATCCCCGGACCCCCAGACTCGGAGGAGCACAGGGATGTCAGTATTGTTTATGAAGCAAGGTATAGAAAGTACATTATTGAAATGAAAATACTATTTATATACTTTTACAAACAGTGAGCAGCTGGGCGCCTGCAGCATGTGTATTGCAGGACAAAGCGCTAGGCCTATACTATAGGCTATAAATATAATGTATTATTATTATTAGGTTATGTCCTATGTGTTGGACATGTGTGGTTGGACTCTGTCTCACAGGCAGGTTGCAGTGTAACATCAGAGGAAACTGGGCCAATTGTACATTCTCAAACTGCACCACTTAGAACTAACTAAACAATGCAGAGATTATTTTTATATAATTGTATTCAATAACCGTAAGAAATTAAACAGTATGAAGTGATTTGTAAATAGGACTACAGATTTGACTTAATGTTTTCATAAATATATTTGTCACCCAGTTTGACTTATTTTTACCCTCTCAAAGAACCGGAATCGAGAACCGATAAATAACCGGAATTGAAAAGCAGAACCGGAATCGTTAAAAACGATACCCAACCTTATGTGTGATGCAGTAAAATCTTACCGCTCACTTACGTTAGCGGTGTCGTAAAAACCGTGGGAAAATGTAAAATATGATGACGAAGAAGAAGATTCCAGTGGCCCCCATTTTTGTCCATTCTGGACAATCAACAAAGAAAAAGGAAAATAAGTGATGACTGTCAAAAACTCTGAAGTCCATCAAGAGTAAAAGCTTTCTAATGTGCTGACATTGGACAAATAATACAAATAAGATCTGTTTGAAGTTGGCAATAAATGACAGGGAATTTGTAACCGAGTCGAAGTATTTGAATAGTAAAAAAGCCAAAAGTGAATACCCAAAGTGAAGTATCACATGCACTGCGTGTGGTCACAGTATGGAAAGGGGCGGCCCTGCTTGTTTGCTTTTATATACTGTACAGGCAGGTAACACTCGCTGCTTGCCGAGCAGACAAATTGCTTTTCTCAGATACCACTTTGAAGACGCAGTAATTTATGACAGTGTTTGTTCATCCTGTTAATGCTCAGACAGCTGCACTGTGATTCATGATTTCCTATAAACATCTTCCCTTGGTCAACAACAAGGCACTCAATTTAAAAGTAATCATTAGTTTTAAAAGAGTGCAGTCCAATCAGCACAGGCTGACCTTTTGATTTTTTTGTCAGCAGTTTGAATGCATGTTGTTTTTGTTTCTCACCACTACAACTCTAACACTCACAGATTATTAGGATGTTTTGCAGGACGGTTGCTTTGGACTGCATTATTATAGGCTAGGTGTAACTAATAAAGTGGAAACTGAGTGTAATTATGCATGACAAATACCTCTTGTGCATTTAAATCAGCTAAGCTATACCTACATGGAAGATAAAACAGATATAAAGAACAGCATAGCTTGACTCACTATTGATGAAAAGCTCTTCCCGCATTGCTTGTCTGGCAGCATCCGAGAAACAGCGTTTCTTCAGCCACTCTGCGTCAAACACACTGGTGTGCTGGTCGGGCCACACAATGGACACCTGTAGAGACACAGTATGCTTTTTCATCCCAACTGGACAAAAACGTTTGAGCCCTTTTTCCATGTTTCCACTTCATAATACGTTTGTTTTCATAAGACATCACCTGAAAATGCACCTTTCTAAGTAAAGAGTAAGTGAAAACCTTTTTATTAAATGACACACTCTAAGGTACTCGAAAGGAGGGTCAGGCCGATTGTCGATTGTCGAACCTCAGATTGAGGAGCAACAATGCGGATTCCGTTCTGGTCGTGGAACGACGGATCAGCTTTTTACTCTCGCAAGGATCCTGGAGGGGGCCTGGGAGTACGCTTATCCGGTCTACATGTGTTTCGTAGACTTGAAGAAGGCGTATGACCGAGTTCCCAGGGAGTTACTGTGGGAGGTGCTGCGGGAGTATGGGGTGAGGGGATCTCTACTCAGGGCCATCCAATCCCTGTACTCCCAAAGCGAGAGCTGTGTCCGGGTCCTCGGCAGTAAGTCGGACCCATTTCCGGTGAGGGTTGGCCTCCGCCAGGGCTGCGCTTTGTCACCAATCCTGTTTGTAATATACATGGATCGGATTTCGAGGCCTAGTCATGGGGGAGGGGGTCTGCAGTTCGGTGGACTAAGGATTGCACCACTGCTTTTTGCAGATGATGTGGTTCTAATGGCTTCATCGGTCTGCGACCTTCAGCACTCACTGGATCGGTTCGCAACCGAGTGTGAAGCGGCTGGGATGAGGATCAGCACCTCCAAATCTGAGGCCATGGTTCTCAGCAGGAAACCGATGGACTGTCCACTCCAAGTAGGGAATGAGTCCTTACCCCAAGTGAAGGAGTTCAAGTATCTCGGGGTCTTGTTCTTGAGTGAGGGAACAATGGAGCGTGAGATGGGCCGGAGAATCGGAGCAGCGGGAGCGGTACTGCAGTCGCTTTATCGCACCGTTGTGACGAAAAGGGAGCTGAGCCAGAAGGCAAAGCTCTCTGTCTACCGGGCCATTTTCGTTCCTACCCTCACCTATGGTCATGAAGGATGGGTCATGACCGAAAGAACGAGATCGCGGATACAAGCGGCCGAGATGGGTTTTCTCCGCAGGGTGGCTGGTGTCACCCTCAGGGATAAGGTGAGAAGTTCGGTCATCAGGGAGGGACTCAGAGTTGAGCCGCTCCTCCTTTGCGTCTAAAGGAGCCAGTTGAGGTGGTTCGGGCACCTAGTTAGGATGCCACCTGGGCGCCTCCCTAGGGAGGTGTTCCAGGCACGTCCAGCTGGGAAGAGACCAAGGGGTAGACCTAGGACCAGGTGGAGGGATTATATCTCTTCGCTGGCCTGGGAGCGCCTTGGGATCCCCCAGTCAGAGCTGGTTGATGTCGCCAGGGAAAAGAAAGTTTGGGGCTCTCTGCTGGAACTGCTACCCCCGCGACCCGACCACGGATAAGCGGGAGAAGATGGATGGACACACTGTTGTCAAAATATTAGTGGGAATTACTGGGTCAGATCCTTTGGTCCACAAAAACAAAAATAAATGCCCTAAAAGCATATATGTTTTATTTATATATATATATATATATATATATATATATATATAAAAATTAATATATATCTGGTCAAACTAGGATTTCCTATGCTAACCTATTCGCTTTTTTATACTTGCGTAATACTTTATTTTGGGACTGGGCCGCCTGGTCTTCATTGGCATGGAAATAAAACACAATATATCCTCGAAACTCCTCACCTACAACTGTCATGAATTTCCTGGACATTCTGTAGCCAAAAAAGGACATGATTTCATATCTCGCCCGCGTTACATCCACAGAAGCTCACGGCGAAAGTTTGTGTACTATGGGAGCACCGGCTGCATCCCGTCGCTTGTGACTGAGGGACGCACTGGCGCATCTCGGGTGCGTTATCGGAACGCTGCCGCTCATGGGACTTGTAGTGCAATGTCACCATCTGCTTCGCGCTGTGGACAATCGTCCATAAACGATCGTTTACTCCATCCTCTTCAAAAGCATGTGGTAGCCTCTGCCTCTACAACCCCTGTACACATTGTACTTTTTAATACACAGTCTCTCTCTAAGAAATCTGCTCTGATGCATGATTTTATCGACGACAATGGCTCAGACTTGATATTTTTAACTGAAACCTGGCATAAAGAGGGAGTTTTCTTCCACCTAAATGAAGCATCCCCTCGTGGATACAACTACATTGAAAAAGCCCGTGCCCATGGTAACGGTGGCGGCATTGCTGTTTTGCACAAAAAAACTATTATTCTCCAACCACTGACTATTCCCCATACTCAGTCCTTTGAGTGCCTTGCTTTTAAATGTTTTCCACCCAAATCTCTGACAGTTATACTAGTTGTACTAGTCTACCGTCCTCCAAAATCCAACTCAACCTTCATCCCAGAATTTTTTAACTTCATCACCTCAGTATGTCCCACTCTCTCCAACATTGTGATACTTGGCGATTTTAATATACACGTGGACTCCCCCAAATGCTCCATGGCTGCCGACTTCCTGTCCTACCTCGACTCACTAAATCTGACACAACATGTACATGGGTCCACCCACAATCATGGTCACATACTTGACCTCATCATCACTGGAAACATACCTGCATCAGACCTAAACATCTCTGATCTTGGAGTGTCTGACCATAAGGCTATCTCCCTAACGCTGACAATCCCATCCTCCAACCAGCCACCCCGCACTGAGAGTCATGAAGTACCGAAACATCAATAATTTGGACACTCCACTTTTTCTCAAAACCATAACAGCAAACCTTTCAACTGACCTCCGTTCGCTTTCCCCCGACGACATGATTGAGCTCTACAACGACACCATGACCACCACGCTCAACATCCTGGCTCCGAAAAAAAAGAGGAAAGCCACTTTCCAACGGTCCTCTCCCTGGTTCACGGACAGTAGCTCGGACCGCACCCACCTGCTCTCCCTTCATCAACCGAATCACCCTATGCAGCTTCTACGAGGTGACGTCATCTGCACTGCTAGCCATCATAGGCAAATCAAAGCCTACCAGCTGCTCCCTCGACCCCATACCCACCCCGCTGCTAAAAGCCTGTTCGCCAACCCTGGTTAATTTCCTGACAACACTCATCAACAAGTCACTACAGACTGGTGAGGTGCCTGTCCATTTCAAAACAGCAGTTGTCACCCCACTTTTTAAAAAAAACAAATATCGACCGAGAACTCCTCTCCAACTACAGACCTATCTCCAACCTCCCATTCCTTGCCAAAGTACTTGAGAAGGTCGTGGCCACACAGCTCCAGTCTCATCTGTCTGACAATGACATGTATGAGACCTTCCAATCAGGTTTCCGCCCTGCACACAGCACAGAAACAGCCCTAATAAAAGTAGCCAACGACCTACTGATGGCAGCCGACTCTGGGTCACCCAGCATCCTGGTCCTTCTTGAACTGAGTGCGGCTTTCGACACAGTGGACCATACCATCCTCCTCCACCGCCTCGAGACCTACAACAGGGTGACGGACACGGCTCTGAAGTGGTTCTCAAGCTACCTCACCAACCGGAAGTACCACGTGTCTCTGGGGGGTTCCAGGTCTGACGACACCGCAGTGACATGCGGGGTCCCACAGGGCTCAGTGCTGGGGCCGATCCTGTTTTTAATCTATCTATTACCTCTGGGTCATATCATCAGACAACATAACTAGAGATGTCCCGATCCGATCACGTGATCGGGGATCGGAGCCGATCACGTGATTTTCCAAAAATCGGGGATCGGGATTTTTTTTCTTTTTTTTTTATATATATTTTTTTTATTATTTAATGTTACAAAACAAAAAATGACCATGTTCACGTCTTAAAGTCATGCTGAGGACTTAGTTTTGGTTTAAAATTACACAACATCATGTATGTGTTGCTTTCTTTGGGCTTGTTGTCATAGACCTGGTTGCTTATTTCTCTGAAATCTGGCAACAGAGTGGGCGCAGTGTCTAATAGTAGCAGTAAGCTAACGAGAGGCTACGTTCAGCTGGTGACTCGGGAGTCGGGACATAGAAAATGTCAGGAGTTTGGAAGTATTATAAAATTGAAAGCGAAGGCAGTGTAACAGCCAGATGCAATGTTTGCAAGGCAGAGGTTCCGCGTGGTGGAAAGAACAGAGCTACGTTCAACACGACCAATCTAATACGCTACCTGAGAAACAAACACCAACAACAACACGGCGAGTACACAGCGGCCACTCAAGTAACGGCACCGAAACAACCAACACTTTCAGAGACTTTTAAAAGGAAAGAGAAACTGCCCCAGAACAGTGAAAAGGCCAACACAATAACAGCCAAGATAGCTGAATTCATCGCGTTGGATGATCAGCCGTTATCTGTTACCTTTTTTTTCTCTTAATGCATTGCATAAAGATCGGATCGGGAAAAATCGGTATCGGCAGATTGTCAAAATCAAATGATCGGAATCGGATCAGGAGCAAAAAAAGGTGATCGGGACATCCCTAAACATAACATCAACTTCCACTGCTATGCCGACGACACTCAGGTCTACATCAAAACACAACCCAATACCACCACTATCCAAACACTAAACACCTGCCTGGAAGACATCCGCTCCTGGATGACCATCAACTACCTTCAGCTCAACAGCAGCAAGACGGAGGCAATCCTGATAGGCACCACCGACCAGCTTGCCAAGGCCGCCAACATCAGCCCCTCCCTTGATGGTCAGCTCATTCCTCTCTCCTCCGTTGTCACCAACCTCGGTGTAAGGTTTGACCCCACTCTGTCTTTCCAAGCCCACATCAAACATATCACCAAGACCTCCTTCTTTCACCTGAAAAATATTTCCCGACTGAAGCCCTCACTCTCAACTGATGACATCAAAAAACTGGTTCATGCACTCGTCTTCTCAAGACTAGACTATTGCAATGCACTCCTCTCCGGTCTCCCAGCCAAATCCATCAACCGCTTGCAACTTGTCCAGAACAGCACAGCCAGAGTTCTCACTGGTACAAAAAGGTCCGCACACATAACCCCCATACTTGCAAAACTACACTGGCTCCCAGTCCACTACAGGATCCAGTTTAAGGTTCTGCTCCTCACGTACAGAGCCCTGAATGGACAAAGCCCAAAATACCTCTGTGACCTCATTCATACCCAGACATCTACCCGCTTTCTCCGCTCCAGCCACGCTCCTCTTCTTTACATCCCCCGCACACGTCTCCGAACAATGGGAGACCCAGCCTTCTGCTCATTCGCCCCGCGCCTCTGGAACTCCCTCCCAGATCAGCTGAGATCTGCCCCTTCCACCAAGGTCTTCAAAACCGGCCTTAAGACCCTCTTCTTTCGGCATGCCTTCCAATAAACTTTGAGCACGGTACACCTGGAGTACTGCCATTTTTATCGCTATCTCCGACTTTTATTTTTGTACTCTATTTTATATTTTATTTTTTGATTAGTTATTATTATTACAATTATTTGTTTAATCTCTCAAAGTGTATCAGTATCCCTTGTTGTGAAGCACTTCGAGATGTGTCTTGGCAGATGAGAAGCGCTATATAAATTAAATATATTATTATCAAATCCTTTATTTAACCAAAAGCAAACTTGAACCCATTGCTGTAATGAAATACATTTACTTTAATAGATTATCTGGTACATTTTTCTATGCTGGAGACAATACAAGAAATGCATTGCTTTAAATCTTTATCAAAAGAAGCAAATGACACACGGTAGCTTGGCAGCACTATCACGTCAACGCAATCCTTTTATAGCTGTGTCCCACTTCAGGGGCCCTCTGAAGGACGCAGCTCACAAAGGTGGCTCCTTTGGAGGACTTAAAGGTCAGACTCAATGTGTTCTACTGCCAAAATAACACCACCTAACCTCACAGAACCTCAATTTATCCCCAGACAGTTGCCCTCAAACAGTCAACAAAAGCGTAAATGCCAAACATTAACTTGAACGGGTTTCATGATACAATCACTGTGAAAAGAATACAAAGATAGTAATAAGAATAGTATCATGGAAGTATTATATCATATTATATCAAAACCCCAGTGAAAAAAGCTGCAGGGTCACACATTTAAGAAGTTGCATTGCAACAGTCAAATGTTTGGCCTTTTTGCTAAGATATGTAGATGTGCTGTCCATCGACTAATCAACATAACCGATTGTTTCAACTCTAATGTCATGTTATTAAATCTGACAGTAGTAAGACCAACCTTATTTTAGTCGCAGTCTAAAATAACATTTGTGTAGGGGAATTTCATGAGCTTTCATGCTCAAAGTTTGGAGAACAGTTTTTATTTCATTCTTTAAATAAAGGATTTAAGGATGTATGTATTGCTGTGGGTGGACACAGTGAGAAGCCCCTCTGCCGATAATGGCTTTGAAATCTTACCTGGTGTTGCTTTAATAGCTCCAAAAATAAAATCCTATTTCTTTATTAGTCATGACATAATAGTACACACCAACTTTATCTCTTACATGTGAGCATGCAACAGCATTATTAAATGTTCAAGCAAGCAAAATGTCCATTTCCCCCATCCATTTGAATGGTATTGTAAGATAGTGTTGCAAATGTTAAACCAGGATGTGGGCTCTTTAAATGTGTGGAAAAAGTGGAAATGTACACAGCCAGTATGGTTAATAATGAAAACATTCACCTTTGGCAGCAACCTACCTTGTTGTCATTAGTGACCTCCACAATGTCCACTCCAGTGTTGATATCTAGACCAGACATCAACAGTTTGCGGGCCTGCGCAGACTCCAGGGTACACAGTGGACACTGGCAGTTGTCTCTCAGCCAGGTGAACGGGTACAGACTGTGGCCTCCGTCCTCCCACTCCACCTCCATTATCCTTTCCTCATCAAGAGCCCGGACTTGTCTCACTGAGTGGCGAGCCAGAGGAAGGGCGGCAGACCCAAGAGTGTGCTGCCCACGAAGCTGCATCAAAGTCAGACAATAGGGAAGTGGACCTGCAGGCCTCCTCGGTCTACCACCAGCCCTCAGAGCCTGGCAGGCCATGGCAGAGGTTCCTCTCTGCAGGACAGGTCGGGCCACACGTGCTAATGTACTCATCCACATTTCTGAATGGTTCCCTTTGGGCAATTCCGTCCACAGCTCAGAAAGGGCGACCACCACTCTGAAGGTAATGAGAAACGGAAGTAATAAAATACTGTGTATCATGGAACAAACATTAGGAGTCTCATACTAAAGCTAAATGTACTTGTGTTTTCTCTGAATGTCTTAAAATACAAGGAAAATATTAGCCAAAAAAAAGAATACACATTTAGAAAGCATTTAAGAATTTTAAATAATGTTGTGAAAGACCCCATTTAAAAAGCAAAATGATGGTTGTAGTGTGTTTTTCATCAATGCCAATATCCTCAGATACAGTTCAAAATGTAAACTTGTTTTAAGTTGACCACGTTTTTCTAGACTCTGTCTGCTTACTCAGTGTGTTGATAAAAAACAGTATGTAACAGTGTCATAGTGCTTCATAGTGCAACACAGAAGCATTATTTAAAGAAAAATAATACAAAGTGTGTGTGCTGTTATCATGGCGGTTATCCATAATCATGCAACTGTTGCTAACCCTATATTATTTTTCCAGAAACTCCCAGAAAGTATAGCTCTCTTGTTATTCTCCTGTTAGTGTGACAGTGTTTGTATCGTTTTTTAAGGAAGAAGCTTTGGTTTAGCCTTTTAAATCCAATACATCTATCTTGCTCTTTGTTTGAGTGGGGACGCTTCCTCTGACCTACTGTACCTCTTTAAAACTGCTTAATTCTGGTGCAGTTCTTGAAGCTGTGACATCACTACCAGCGGGTGCTTTGAGTTTGATGATTGGCACAAACAACAAAGATAAAAAACATAAAGATTAACTTAACTTCAATATTCCAACAACATAAGTGTAGCCTCGGTTTAGTGTCCATTAAGGCGTGTCGTCAAGTCCTAACGGGCATAACAAAAAGCTAACCTGGTTGCTCCCTGTATACAGTACATCATCCGGGTACATTAGCTGTTAGCTTTAACGTGTATGTATTAAAGTGCTACGAAAAAACAGTAAACGCGAGTGTTTGTCACTAACAAAGCTTATGTAGGCCTACCTGTAATGTTTTGACGACGGGTTCCTCTTCCCCACGAGATTCTCCTCCGTCAACACAAAGTCGGCCGGCTGTCAGTGAGAGAGAGAGAGAGAGAGAGAGAGAGATATAATATAGAGAGAGAGAGAGAGAGAGGGAAAGTGGGTGAAAGTTCGACCGGGAGGCTGCACTGTACACGGTGAAATAATCATCGCCGCTCCACAACACTCCCCCCCCCACTGATAATGTAGTCCCGGGAAAACACTTTTGTGTTTAACCCTTGTGTGGTGTTCGGGTCAAATTGACCCGATTTCTATTTTCAATGAATAAAAAAAAATATAAGGATATTTTCGTTCAACCTGAAACTCAATGGCCGCGGCTTATTTATTGTGAAGGACATGGGGAATTGTTTTTATTTGTTTACACTTTGTGTACACAAAACTATCCAGAACATTATAAACATTTTAGATCTTCCAGAAATGTATAAACATTTTACATTTTCTCGCACTGTCCCCCCTCGCACCTGCGCGCCGGAGGAGGGACTAAACAGAGACATACAGTAACCTCACATTACAGTGTATAGTGCAGAACTACAATTATCTACCAACAAAATGGCCAAAAGATATTCTGCTCAGAGAGCCTTGGAGCTAATAATGGATGAGAGTGAGTGGAATACATTCATTTAATTTCATTTCAAACCTTTATTTATCCAGATTGGTCCCATTGAGATCATAGATCTCTTTTTCAAGGGAGACCTGCAGCATATAAGTTCCACATGAAACATAAAACAATAAAGGACATTATACATTATATTTACAGGATACATAGTTATAGACATTTACAAGTGCCCATTGTATCAGCAAGCATTTCATTTAGCCTAGCTTTAAAAACATGCAGAGGAATGAGATTGCTCAGTTTCAATTCTTGCTGAAGATTGTTCCAAGCAAGTGGAGCTGCGCACATAAAAGCTGTCTTACCTAAGACCGTCCTTGCTCTTGGCACATCTAACAAGACTACATCATGTGACCTCAGACAATAGCTGCTTGCAACTCTCTGTGTTATCAGAGAGCAGATATAATACGGGAGTTTACCCAACAAAGCTTTATAGATAAAAGTGTACCAATGACTGAGCCTCCGTACAGAGAGTGATGGTAAACCTGCCTTGGTATACAGTGTACAGTGATGTGTAAGCGCTTTACAATTTGTGACAAATCTCAGAGCACTGTGATACGCAGCATCCAATTTGCTCAGGTAATTGGCAGGTGCATTCATATACAACAAATCCCCATAGTCCAGCACAGGTAAAAAGGTCACAGTGACTAGCCTTTTCCTGGCCTCAAGCGAGAAACAGGACTTGTTTCTGAAAAAGAACCCTAGCCTAACCCTCAGCTTTTTAAGCAGATTAGTGACCTGAAGTTTAAAAGAGAGACAATCATCAAGCCAGATACCAAGGTATTTGTAACAGGCAACAACTTCAAGTTTTGTTCCTTGCGTAGTTACAATATCTAAAACAGGCTCTGGTGTCTTTTGTGCTTTAGAAAAGAGCATTACCTTGGTTGTATCCACATTTAAAAGAAGCTGTAATTCAGAGAGCTGAGTCTGAATAGTGTTAAAAACAGCCTGTAATTTAACAACAGCAAGATGAGGATAATGTGGAGGTAAACTCATAATTTGACAGCAAATTGGAAGATGAACTTGACTCATAGCCAGCTGCTGGAAGACCCCCACAGTCAGCTTCTGGAAGACCCCCACAGCCAGCTGTGAGGTCTGTGGACCCTCAAAGGACTCAAAGACACAGACTACATGCAGCAAATGCAACAAGTACATCTGTGCTATACACACGAAGAAGTTCTGTCCATCATGTGTTTCCTAAACGGACTTGCCCATTGACTCACATGATGTTCTGCAGCGTCACTTCATCAATATATTTTTCGGATATACTGTATTTTATGAATAGTGACTGTTAATTGTTTTTATTTGCTTTGTGTTTATATCTGTTCTATGTAATTTATATGGATGTTTCATTCCCTCTATATTTCACAGCCAAATACTTTTGGATGTGTGGTTCTTGTGTTCCAATTGCTGATAAATTGCTTTATTTCCTTCAGGGCTTTGATTATTATATGACAGATTAAAAATAAAAAAAATGTTTCATTTACATTTGTCCTAGAAAAGCATGAGCAAAATGTAAACCTAGTTTTTATTACAGTGTATTTTTTTTTAACATAAATTACATTTTTATCACAAAAAACGATGGACACTTCCATTGTTAAATTTGATCTAGCAAAGAGTATTTTCAAAAACTAATCATATATTTCATTTATATTGTTGGGGAATGAGTTAAAGACAATATATATAAGGAATTGTGCATGTTGAATTTAGTTCTGTATTTTTTTTAAACCTTGAAATATGTCCCGGGTCAATTTGACGCGAACATTACCAAAGGGTGCGAAATGTGAACATAACACAAGGGTGAAATAAACAAAAGGGGAAAACATAATCTCTGTTTGCAGATAGGAAATATATCAGGACAACCTGTTGTTGCTAGTGTCGATTGGGTCAAAGTAGGTTACATTTTGACACAACACTGCAAAATGTCATGCCTGGATATTTAAATCTGAACCATCACACTGGTGGACACTCATATTATCACCAAAGTCAGTAGAGTTAATTGTCGAGCATAACATTCAATAAAACATGTATGGCAGTTTCTTCCATAGCATTTTTAAGTCTGAACAAAAGTTATGGACCAACCCATGGTTAAATTATACTTTAACCCTCCTTAGAGCCTGTGGCTAAAGTGGCTAATAAGTTGGGCTCATCTAAATGGTATTTGGCATTTTACATTATTTTCTGCCAATGATTACTTAATCAAGAAACTAATTGACGCATTAATCAATAATAGAGAACATTTAGGTAATGATTTGTTTCCTTCTTTGTGTTCAGTCATATCTCTTTTAATTAAGTACTATGTACGTCCTTGGCAGGTTCCAGGAAGACGACCAGTACCCAATAGATGTGAACAACCTTCTTCTATCCAAGTCACAAGTTCACCCAATTTATAACATGGCAGGCCTGAGTTTCAAAGGGAAGGTGATGTTGACAACTCAGTCACCTTTGCAACAGTGACACTAACAGACTTTGAATTGATCTATTGAGTGGAATGCACCGGAGTATACCTACAGAGCATTATAAAAGGAATTCTAACCTATAAATATCTTTAAAGATCCCTTAAAAATATTAAAAATGTAATCCTTTTTCCGGGGAGAATGTTTTTGTTGATGTCAGCATGCAATAACTGAATTTATTTTTTAAAATATTGAACACTGAGATTGATACCAACAAGTTCAATGCAATCTAAAGTGCAACGTTGAACAACTTTTTTGATAGTTTTGGATGAATGCTAAAGCAGAGGTCTTATTATAGCTTGATTGTTTGTTAAATCTTATCCTTTAGATTAGAAGGTGATGCCAGTCATTTGTTTATCCAATGTACTTCCCCTCTCAAGGACATAACAATGTAGGTGAAAGGTTTCTGTATTTTACGTGTCCTTTATGTTGCCTCATCATGATTCATGACTGTTATCAGTAGGCTCAAAGTATCTATTGACAGTGACTAACTACAAGTGAAACTATCATACTGTACTTTGCTTTGTTACATCGTTTGCACCAGTTGGCACTTTTCCCAAATGTTATAAAGTTCAGGATACTCATAGTATTTTAGTTCAAACTGAACTCAACCTTTTTAATTAACTTAACAGTCTGAAGTATCACAATAATATGTTGTTCTCAGCAGAATGGTGATAAGTACAGGAAATAAAACAGGTTGTTTGTAAGGTCAGCCGCACCACAAATGCCGTCAACACAACTTCCTTGCATCTCTGTTCCTCATAAATACCAACATCCAGCTTCTTCCTCTCTTCAAAGCACTCTTAAGGGCTGTGTGTATAATTTACAGCAGACCACAAAACCTTGTAAAGCAAACACGGAGGGGAGCTTTGTAATTATGGAGCACGTGGCAATGCAGTCCCAGTGATTAAGGAGCTCAGCTACTGCCACATTGAAGGGGTGTACAATACGGACATCGATAGGGAAACTTAGCTACATAAGAAATGTTTTAACCTAACTTTGACGTAATTAGAGAAGAGACCAATAATGCTTGAAAGGGTGATACTCCCATAAAAACATGCTCTTGCAACAACACTTTCAACACCAACTCTTTATTTATGAAGACACAACACAATCCATTCAAAAATAATGTCACAATGATTGTTGTTAACATTGAATTCCACAAGTGCTGCCTGCAGTCTTATCTGTCATTTATTATGCTCTCACTACCTTAAAATATATAGATATATGCAGCTCAATTTGAAACGTTGTATACAAAAGGAATACACAATAAGGTGTTTTGTAACAAAAAGATAGCACTCACAGCATTTACTTACTGTACTTAATATCACACTGTACATTTTCCAGGATTATACAGCCTTCGTCGAACAGCACAGTAAATGCATTTTAAACCATGACACAACCTTAAGCACCGGAACAGTTAAAGAATTGTGCAAAGTTTACAAGCCCAAAAAGCAAAACTTAGTTTTACATATGTAAACATTATTCAATATTCATAATCTGGAGTGTCGAAGAAGAGCAACAACAATGACTGCTCAAGTTAGGAGCATTCAAACAGCCTACTACATCATGCCCTCCACCCCCCTCGCTTTACAGCTATGTCCATGAGTTATCCAAAACCAATATATCTTTAGTGAATGTTTTGTAAATGTGGATACTTACAAATGAGTTGTCCAACATTTGACTTAATCCTCAAAGGAATCTCTCCAAAATCCACATTCACACACGTCTTCTTTGGTCACAGAGGACTGAATAAGTCTTGGAATACTCTACCAACAGTACTAGTGTTTGGAAAGTTGATGGTTCCCATTTTCACTTTTTTTGATTGGCTGATTAGTGTTTGAAGATGTTGTTTTACCATTACACCCAAGCCTACAAACAAATGCACAAACCTGTGACAGTTTACAGATGAATGCATCTACTTAAACATACTACCAAGAAAAGAGGTGGACAGATAATGTTTGACTAACCCTAAGGTCATATATAATTATTGAACATTATTACTGTTTAACTACTTGTTTGTGTTATAATGGTATTTAATGACCACTGCAATAGTCTATGGGAGTTAGCACTATGACGATTTACACGGACAGATGATATTTATTATATAAAAATATAATTTGTATACCTTGGTAGCTCTTTATTACTTTGTGGTGGAATGAAAATCACTGACCTGTTGCATCACAATGATGAACTACGTTTGTATAGTAAGCCAAAACCAGTCAATATTCTGCTCATTAAATCTATGTATACTTTTGAAATTGTTTTTTTCTAGAACATTTATCGCAATATTGTTATATAAAATGCATTGTACTGTTATAGAATAACTTATCAATATAGCCAACTCCTTATTCCTTTATAAAGGTAAGATTGTTCACATGAGATGCAGCCCTGCAGAGATGTTATGTTCAAACAACGCATTTTCTCACTTAAGACTAGCAGTTGGAGATGTTTTTGGTTTTAAATATATGTATACGTAGACCTATCCCAGATTTTTGCAATGAATGGATTGGAAAACTGTTTCTCCCACAATGTGACATATTTATTTTTTGAAGAACAACTTCATTTAGGAATATGCACCACATGAGCACAATATAAGCTAAAAAAAGAAGAACGTATACTAAACAGATTTAGACACATGGTGACATAACAAAACAGGTCCATGAGTTTGGGTCATATTGTATTTGACCATGGTTGATATATTGTTATTTAGTATCATACATTTGGAACATGATCATAATACAACACATTTGTAAATGAGGTCTTTTCGGGTTAGGGATTTTAGCGCTGTTGGCTTCATTGGGCAATCCAGTTTAGACAAATATCACCTGGACTATCATCTGCATGGTTATATAGCCTACCTTCCGAACTGTGGATCCCAACTTGTTTTTGTTTCAGAACCTTTAAAGAGAAGCAGTGTATCTGCAACATCTCATCACAGGTAAGAGTTATGAACAGTGAACTACTAGCCTCCTAATTGATCGTCAAAAGTGATCAGATAGTTTGATTTGAATATTTTTCAGCAAAAAAGGAAGAATATTTTAAATATAACATCATTTGTTTTTCTTATTTCCTAATTATCATATTGTGACCTTTGACATGTAGAACCATCTTTGAACACATTAAAGGAAAGCCAACCAGGGAACCACTGCTCTAGAATTAGATGAGATAATAAGTATTATTTTCGTAAATTACGTGAACTGGCCCTTTAAACTTTGTTTCATCCCTGATATGATTGCTCATTGTTTCACCCAGTCTCATGGTCTCAAACTGCATCATATAAGTACTGTAATGAGACCTGTAGGAACTACTTTCCCTCAGAACTTCATGTATTCGTTCTTCAGTCTGCTCAGCCTCGTGCCGTGGCTGCGGATGATCAGAGACAGGAGCTCGTGTTTGTCCTTTAGTCCCTGAGAAATGTCCAGCGTGCCCTTCAGGACGTCCCGTGTGTGCACTACCATGTTCAGAAAGTCGTCGTTGAGCCTGTGCTCCTCCTTTGACTCACTCTCTTGGCTCTGCTTGAATTTCACCTCGAGCTCCAGCAGAGATTTCTCCGAGTTTGTGAAAGCCTCGCTTATCTGAGTCGTCTCCCTCCGCAAGTACTTCCCGTAGCTGTCCTCTCCGTCCAGGTCGTACGAGATGCTTTTCCCGATCCCCTCCAGCACCCGGGCCGAGTCCTCAATCTGCCTCTTGATGATGGTGAAATCATCCCGTATGACAGAGTCCTGGTCCTCATCGAGACTGCACTTTCGGTCGTCGGTCATCTTGAAAAGCATTTGACATTTCTCCGGGTCGTCGTTGTCCTCGTAGTCTCCGTCCGGCACGAAATAGTGATGAAAAGTCCCGTTAGACATCTCCGGCTGCAGCGGTCCGGTGAAAAAGGCTCTACACATCGAAAACACCCCGACACACAGGAGCAAGTGAAGGAAAGCCATGATGCCCAGTCGTCCTAAACACACGTAGGCCTACAAATAGGAAATATTAAACGTTACTTCAGCGACAGTGTCAGCCTAATGGACTATTTAACTCCAACCCGGTGTAGAAACGCAAACATTTCAATCAGGTTTAAACGTCCAAACTGCGCAGTTAAGTTGAGGCTTTGTTGTAGTTTTCACGTTCTCCTCAATATCCTCTTTGTCCAGACTCCGAACAGATGAAAGTGGCGTGAAAATGTGTTAAAAAGCCTCACTTCTCTGCTTTTACTCGAGCCAGCCAGCTTCCATCTTTGCCAATGAGCAGGGAAAGCAATGTATGCAAATTGTTTCAGCGTGGAAACAGTTGTAGCCTGCTCCCGACTTCACTGGGTGCCTCAAACGCAACATCTGGATGTCTCAAGTGCCGCGCTTGGGTTTTGGCCATGGGGTTTTGGCTAATAATACCCCTCTGCTCCTCTCAAATTACAGGCTCTCCGTCACTTTAAAAGGCTGCATTGAGTCTGGAGCAGGCTGCCAGCAGCAGCCACGCTGCAAAAAGCCTCACAGAAACCAGTGTTAATTCAAAATACCATGACAAGTTGGCATGGATGGTTAGAAAGGTTACTTAGAAATAAGTCTTTTAGGAATAATCAAAAGACCATTTATATAACATTTCCACTCAATCCAACACAACTGTCCCGTAAGAATAATCCATTACTTTTACAAAACTTAAACATTTTAAATGTGTTTTTTGTAATTCTGATCCTGACATAATATTGTACAATTAACAGATATTTGCAAAAACACAATAGCTGAAAAGGACAGAACATTTATTCTAAAGCATAAAAACTAAATGAATGAGCAAACAAACAAAGAAAAATACTATTATGCAGTTGCCCGTAAAACAATGTAAATCTATTTTGCTCCCCACATTTTTAGGTGGATTTATTTTTATAAACAACTCTCAACAGGATGTTGTCAATCTTTAATAATGCAGAAGAGGAACATTGTCACATGACCATAGATGCCTTAGTGGCACAGAGATAAAAAAGTTATTGTACGTTTTACTCCTATACATTTTTCTGCCGGTTGCTTTATGGAACACAAGATTGCATTTATTCATACTCTTGAATGTTTACATAGTATGATATTGCCATTTTTAATTAAGTAAAGGATTGTAATAAGATAAAATACTTATAATAATACTTGTTTATAGTCTACACTCTAAAAACGAATCCAGGCGACCTTTCACCTCCACTTAATTAAATGCATGGTTGCAAGATAAAAATGTGAGTTAATTGATTTAGATAAACATTTTAAGTTGCAAACATTAATTTATAAGTTGTGTTGACGTAATAATGTTGGTAATTACATCAACTTAATATTGTGTGTAATTTGAACTCTGATTTCTGCGTTAATTGACTTAAAACTAAATTCAAGTTGTAGTAAGTAATGCAATTGGCTTGATAACTTAATCAAGTTTGACCTTGAGTTAAGGATTTCAAGTCCACTCCCACTTAACACGCTTGCAAGTTCCGACAGTTAAGACAAATAGAAATATACAAAGGACATTTTAAGGTGAGTGTCATCTTTTGTCATTCAAATACAGCCTTAGTTGCACTGTATAGGCAAATTGCTGTTTGACCAAAATTAGCAGCCTTTGAACTGTGAATAGTTCTGTGAGAGGATACAAAGCAGTAGGCTAAAAATACTTTGGTTACTCCGCTGGGTCTTCCTTATAGCGAACCGCAGTGACGCGTCCTAAAACCCGGAAGTAAACTTCTTCCGGTTCCTTTGTCAAAAACGCAATGCAATTTCTCCATAGGATTTTGGAAAATAGCTCGAAATAAGGTCTGTGGTTGACACACATTTAAGAGAGGGATCACATTTTGTTCAGCCGGATAATCTCCACATGTCAACCCTACTTTTATAATTTTTGAATCATAAATCTAGTCGCCAGAAGCAAAATGCTAACGTTATGCTATAAACGAACTACAAGCTAGTACAGCAGCAGGGTCACACGACTTCAACGTCACGCCAATTTAAGATCGTTTCAACTGACTTGCACTGAAACTGCACTTTAAACACTTTAACTATATTATTAACATTTTAAACTGTATACCCCGGTTATCTAGGCCCTTTTTTTGTTTGTTTAATGTATACCACGTTTATCTAGGCCCTTTTTGTTTTGTTTTATGTATACATGTCACACTGTGGGAAACAATATTTCTGGATGTATAACACATGTAGAATTTTTGACAATAAAGCTGACTTTGACTTCCGCGTGCTTGCATATTTTAACAAAGTTTTTCATTTTAGCCACACTGAATTTAACTAGAAGTCATGGCTGTCAATGACCAGTCTGATATCGTTTTACAAAGATGACAAGAAGTGTAGATAGAGGAGAGAACCACTACAAGTCAGGACACGCACAACAGTGCAGCCTAGATGAAGGTGTGCTTACCGGTGTTGTCAGGGCTAGCATGAGGGACAAGGTTTATTGTGTCGGTGAGTAGTGATAGCAAGAGTACCGTTAACCTAGAGTTAATTTATTCAAATTAGTGACATTAATTCCCATCAACAAATCCATTTTATGTGTCACATGAAATCTTTATTACAAATATTGCACACCAGAAAACACAGAAATATCCATGAAATAAACATACAGTATAGGCTATAAACAATTAAAGGGATAATTGGGAAGGCATTACAAATGTAAATATATTTTAAATAATAAAACAATCCCACCACCACAGGTATCTACAGGAGAACAGGGAATTATCTCCACAAAATGTGAATGCCCATGTGGAGAATGGAAATGCAGTCATGCAGCTGCATTAGCCATCTTTGCCATCCACAATTTCAGCTGCACTGACACCCCCTGTCAGTGGAAGAAGCCAAAGGCAGCTAAACGTACGCATTCAGTGGAGGAGCAATTTCCTCCAACCAATAACTAATTTAACCCGCTGGCAAGAGAGCCCACCTCCGAAGATCATGACTGGCTGAGGGACAGACTCTGGGGCAGGTTCTCAGGAATGTCTTGGCTTCTCTCCCCCGAGCCAGAAGAGGAACACTACAGCTTGGAAACACTTACTGTTCCTGAAATGATCAAATCTGTTGGGCATCAGGGACCTGAGGCAATTGTGGCAAGCATGGCATTGTCTGAGGAGCAACAGAGGGCAATTCAGGTGGCTACCACTGGTCAGCAAACCAACCCAAACTGGCATTTGTTCAGGAAAGGAAGGTTGACTGCCAGCAACTTTGGAGCTGTCCTGAGGTCAAAGCGTGTGACTGCTTCCCTTATTGCCAGGGTGCTAGGGCAACAACAGGCCCTTGATGGTGTTTTGTCTGTACAGTGGGGGACTATGAATGAATGCGTCAGGGCATTCACCACTGCAACCCAGATGCAGGTCCATGAGTCAGGTTTGTGGCTCTCCCAATCAGGAGTGTTGGGGGCATCTCCAGATGGTCTGGAGGTAAAGTGTCCCTACGGAGGCAGGGAAATGACAATTAGTGAAGCATTGCAAATCAAGGGCTTCTGTGTCAGTAAGGAAGGAGTAACATTCAGCCTGCGTGAGGAGCATCCTTACTGGCACCAAGTGCAAGGTCAGCTTCACCTCACTGCAAGAAAGAAGAAGAAATTGTGAATCGTTTTTAATTTACATTTACTCGCCTTTGCAATGTTGTGGTTGTTAGAGTGTTAGGTTTCCTGTCAGCTCGTCTGTTGGGAAGATATAAAATATTAGTTTCATGGAAGTCACACCGTCACATATAAGAGCATTAAGACATACAGTACATAGGCTAAAACAAAAACATCTAAAGATATAACCTTGCACTTTGATAAGTCTCGTGAACATTTTCACTATTTTGACATTTTTATAGATCAAAATTGAACTAAAGAAATAAAGGTAGATTAATCCATATTGAAAATAGGTGTCAGCTGCTACACTAATTATAATAGTTATATTTCTTAATTAAGATAAGATATTACTGTATTGATCCCAATTTGGGAAATGTTTGTGTTGCAGCAGCATAACAAGAAAAACTAAATATAAGTTATTATATATACAAAAGTATGTCAGGGATGGAATATTAAATTGAATATAAATGTAAAATGTACATGTGATTTTACGTCCAAGAGAAGCTATGGAGCAGAGAGTTCTCTGCCAGCCAGAGGTGATTTGTTATTAGTTCAATATGTCAAACTGATTTCCCTGACTACAATCTGTAGTTACATGGTGAAACGTTATGCTGCTTGTACTAATTAGACTTATCATATAAGCCACACAGGTTTTAATAGGATGTATTCATTATCGCATATGTTGCGGTCTTTTCAGCAGCGCCATCTCTAAAACGGCGATACAGTCACTACCCGTCATTTACATTTCACCGTGACATGGACAAAAATGTAACGTCAGCTTACGTCATGGCACGAATCCAGACTCTCCTTTGGAAAACATTGGCCGGGAAACGATAGAACGAGCACGTTTCATGCAAAGACCTGTGGCTGCAACCCGGAGCAAAGCAACAAACCATTGCGTAGCTAACTAGTAGCGCTAGCTTTAGCTAACGTTAGCCAATGCAACGAACTGCTGAGTAAAATTGGAAAACACTGGTAATTAATTGTTCTATAATTTGTAAAACTACGGTGTTAAAAATGACAATTTCAAAAATACAGATTCTAATGGTCAGATATAGATATACAGATAGGCCTACTAAAGATACTAAAGATAGGCAGGTACTTGCTTTCAAGCAGAACACAGGGGAAAACAAACTTAGCGGGAGTGTTTATGTGTTCGGCGTAATGACGTACAACGGCCTCGACAATTTCTGTAGTCCTATTCAGCCACTCGGTAACAACCATCGTTTTTCAGACACGTACACTCTTCCAAAATCACCAGTGGGGTCACTGCTGATGTATTTAATGTCGTAGAACAAAACGTGATTTATCTCTTAAATTTGTGTCAACCACAGACCTTATTTCCAGCTATTTTCCAAAACTCTATGGAGAAAATGCATTGCTTTTTTGACGAAGGAACCGGAAGTGCTAAAAATGCTAACTTACTTCCGGGTTTTAGGACGCGTCACTGCGGTTCTCTATTGAACTTGCGCTAAAGCTTTCATTTCAAACCGGAGAGACGTGATGTAAGGAATACATATTTATTGTTACACGTCATATGAATGAAATGAATGCCATGATAATGCAACAGGAGAATGAAATGGTGTTTGGCGATTAGGCCCCGGTTTGCAGGATAATCATTCAGGAGGGAAAGTACCGCTCCGATGAAATCCCCAAAACCAGTGAAGTATGAAATACTGAGATGAACTGAGTTTTTTACCTTGTAGGGTGACTGTGGTGATCTGGGGATGAAATAATAGATTAACATATGTATGCGGCAGGAGGCCGGAATCACTGCCGGAGCTTACGGGTCATGCTGAGACTCTGACGGCCGAAATCAGTGCCGGTCTTATCTGAAAACGACCTGAGGGTCGCCTGCCTGGCTAGCAGCTAGGGCTTGACTACGCCGCCCGAAGGTCGAACGTCCTGCCGAAGCAGGGATCTTGTTTTTAAACTGAGACCGAAGTCTACGGTGGCCCAACGTCCACGAGACCGAAGTCTACGGTGGCCCACAGTCCACGAGACCGAAGTCTACTGGGACCCACAGTCCACGAGACCGAAGTCTACGGGGACCCCCAGTCCACACCTGACGTCGCAGGGTATACATTTTACACAGACACATTTGAGCAAGGGCCTGGGATTAGATACCTGCGTGCAGGAGAATGTAGCCCGTTATATGTAGGTGCAGCGTGAGACGAGACATTATTCCCTGTGGGCGGGGGCCCGCGGACTAGGACAGGAATGCAGTTTGAAATCCGGTACCATAATGAGACATGTATACGTGTAAATGTGTTATGAACCACCACCAGTTATATGCATAAATACCATAGTTAGGGGAAGCCAGTATGGTGCTGATGTCCGGGCGAATGTAGGTTGTGAAGGCGGAGGAGGACCACCGTCCTAGAGATTGTTGTAGGGATGAGGTGGAGAGACTTTGATTAGCAGCAGAGGTGGCTGCACCTATCCTGAAGGAATGTCCCGAGTATGATGTAGGTGATATGCCTAGGGTTGCCAACTTCCAGAAATGGAGAAACGGGACACATGCATGTGTCCCCCGCGCCCGTGCGTGCGAAGATTTTCGGGTTTCTGGCGGATTTAGTTACTTTTTTTTGTTACTTTATTTCGGTTTTAGGGTTAGCGACGGGTTATATTATTTAATTATTTTGGGGGAGCCCCTAGGGTTCGAAAATGTTTTTGGGGGTCAAACCCCCCAAAACCCTCAGAATGCATAGAAAACTATGCATACCGATAACACAATACAAACACAATGGTCTTACACCTGCATTAGGCTACTACATCACATTGTACATCAGCATGTTCAAATCGGATAGGTGGGCACGAGGGACATCTGGGCACCTCGATGTACAATTGGCTATTTTGTCCAAAATGTTAAAAAATAAATATTTGAAAAATGGTATTAAGTAATGCAAAGTATACATGATGTGAACATGCACGGTACATCATTATTAGACTTAATGTTATCCTTCAACCAACCATTTCCCCAGCATTTTCCCATCAATCAGCTGACTGACTCACACGCACATGCGCGCGCGCGCGCACACACACACACACACACACACACACACACACACACACACACACACACACACACACACACACACACACACACACACACACACACACACACACACACACACACACACACACACACACACACACACACACACACACACACACACACGCAGAAGACCCGAGACAGATCTCCACTCACGGGCTTTACCCAACTGTGTTTTTCTTCCACTGTTTGTTGTAAGACACAAGTATTTTCTTTTTAGAAGGGCCAGGGCCCAGAACCACATCCTCTCTCTCTTCTCCTCTTTCATTATCACCTCCTCCACCGGCGGCGCTCATTTCCCCACACGACTGAACAGGCTGACATGCCACACAAACAATGATGCCGCGTCCGCGGCCCACCGGAGAAAATCTCACACACACGTCCGAGCATTGTGCCTGCCCTGTCAACTGAGCGGTCCTAGCGCCCTTCTCATACAGCACACAAACACACAGGCACGCAGCCAGACACACTGCATTGCACGCAAACAGAAAAATATTTTTTATGTTTACATCGGAGTCCGGGACAAACAATGTCCCGTACGGGACACGCCCATTTTGGCTCAAATACGGGGCGTCCCGGCTAATACGGGACGGTTGGCAACCCTAGATAGGCCGGACTTAATGAGGACTTGCTTGAGGTAGAAATTGAACAGGCGAAGCGTTAAGGGAGCATTTCCTTTGATGAGAAAAAGTGGTGAGGACGGATTGGTGGGGGGTCTGCAGCGCAGGAATTTAATCATGGAATTAAAAGGGCAGAACGGGGAATCGATACGAGCTGCGATAACTGAGCAGGCTCCTCCGCATTTGGAGTGTTTGAGGCTGTAGTGTGTACGGGCCGTGAGACTAAAGTGGTTGGCGTTGAAGAATAGGTCGGAGAGGCAGACGTCTTGACTGGGGTCGAACGTGAGGGAAGCTGTGGTGAATTCGCCAGGTCGGAGGAACGCATAGAAGGCTAATAAAAATATGACATCGAGCATACATATAATACTACGACTACTACTACTACTACTACTACTACTACTACTACTACTACTACTACTAATAATAATAATAGGATATTGATATTGTCAATAATAATGATTAATGGTTTACCATGCATAAACAATTCATCATTATAACAAGATTTTCTTTTCAAAAATGAGAGTATTTATGTTTCATATAACTTCGTAGGCCTATGACGTGTTGAATCAACGTATTGCAATTAAAACAATTAAAATGTGAGTTAAAAAATACACATGCATTTGTTTAATGTTTTATTTATATGGAGACTTTACTTTATGGCTCAGAGTAGTTTGCACATGAAAAGTCTGCTGAAAGTTTTCACTTAGTTTTACCGAATTAAACATAATTAAAAATATCCTATGGAAGTGTCTAGCAAATGGCTGCACTACCTTGTTTCGCTCTTTTTGTTCTCTTTGTCACAGTTGGCTTCAAATTATACTCATACTTTGTAAAGCTCTCCCAAAACTCTCTGGCACTCTGCTTCAAGCCAACAAAGACAAAGATGACCCAGTGCATATCCAGTGAGTGCAGTACAGTGGCAGGGACATCATATCATTCAGACTTTGTAGAGTTTGTTTGTGCTGCTGCACACTCTGACAGCTAAATGTAACACAAAGAGACATTCAAAAAAAAATTCTTATCCCTTTTCATTATCAGTTGTTTTTGCTAGTCAGCAAATGTATTGTATTCACGAACAGATTGTGGGCCTAGATAGTACAGCAGGGAGACAGCCAAAGCTGAAGATGCATGGCCTTGTCTGCTGAGCCACACACTTTGTATCTGTAAAGATACTCTCTATCATTGTTTGGGTACAAAAGTGTCTCTCTGCTGCGGTGAGGCAGTCCTATTGCTAGAGTTCTCTTTTCGAATAAATGTTGGCCATTCATAGTTTCAATGTTTTCATGTGATTTGTATTCTGAATTTGTTTATATTGTTAAACATAGTGTACATTTTTTGGGCAGCAATTCTACCTTATTCACCATGTGAGTCCTGTTAGAGTTTGCACACACAGCATGCATGATTTTTTCATTTATTTCCTGTTTTTATTACCTGGAAATCTAATATTGTTTAATAAGGTAGCTGCTTTTCTGATGACTTTCGCCAAATGTATTCTTTCCACATTCATTCTTTCCATAATTTCCTTATAGTATATATCTTCTCCTGCTCCAGCGACCCAGGCTCACAGTATATGGTTCTTCCGCGTATGAGCCTCACGTGAACCTCTGTCCCGGTGTGCTAACAAAGTGGATCCACTTTTGATGTCCTCATTGAAGCCATTTCCACCTTGGGATAATCATTTCAAGATTAATATTAAAGTATTTGAATATGAATTACTGTCCCTGAGAAACGTGCAGGGTTCAAATAAGATGTTTCTTGGTGTGCCATTGTGGTTTGGTGTTTATTAATTTGAACTTAGCATCATTAGTTAAAATGATTTTGGTATATCTGACGACTGAGAGGATTCTCTTAACCGTCTAAGATTCAAGTTACTTTTGTTTTTTTATTATGCTTTGTTAAGTGTTATTGAATTCTAATGAGGAAGATTGTCGGACCAACCTCTAAACCTGTTTTTTTATTTTTGTTTTACAATAAATGACAACGTTATTTTAGACATCAGCAACCACACAGTTTTATTGGAGCACTGGAGAAAGACAGTAATTCTCCTTATGCCTTGACATAAATGTATTTTAACATTATATCTTAAAATCTGTTGCAGACCCTTCTGATCTTTTGAAGTCTGGATCACCTAAAATGTTAAACTATTCTTCCAAAACCTTCCTCAAGGTATTTTATCAATCAGATGATGAAAAGAGTGTTTTATATTGCTATTCACTGACTTTTTCTTGATGTCAGATATCAGGATTTTTATTTGAATTCTTAAAAAGTGCTTTTGTGTGTCCAAAAGTTTCCTAGTTCTTGCCTGTTTTAAATCATTGTCTTCTTCCCTACGGCCACAGACAGGCCCCAGCTGTGGCTATTCAGGCTAACTCATATCCTTCGACTCACTTAGTGAAATAGAGGCAGTTCTGACTAATGGAGAGCAAAGTCAGGACTTAAACTGGCCCTGTGTCTGCGCACATGTGTGCCTGGATTGATCTCTGAGAAACAGGGAATACTTCCCTGCAGTGAACCTCATCTGAACTTGTCTTAACGCCGAAAAGAACTGGTTTGGGACAGTGGGTGTTTCACCATTATTTATTTGTAGTCCAATGAGAAATAGAAATGCATTCAGATTTCAACATTTTCCAAAAATATTAAGCTTTCTGTTGTGGCACTTTCTTTCCATGTGCCATATAACATTTATTGGCAAATCCCAAGAAGTCAAATATGATTCATCCCACATAAAAAATGCAACAACATAGAGTCACTGGACTTAATTTATATGGCTCTTCACAAGTATCGGGCTCAGACTGAACACAGTTACACATTTTAAACAGATACATACAGAAGCTAGTTTAGCATTAAAACAAAATGACAAACTACTCTTTAACACGAGCTCTCCATATAGGCCTCTATGGACAAGTAAGATATTACGTAATCATTACAGCAGCAGTCTGCATCCTTCACTGTAAAGCAGTTTCACTGATACTATAATTACTTATATTTCTAAATGCATTTTACTTTGAATTGACAAGCTTCTAAGAAATGATGCTGTGCATTAACAACCATGAAATGTGAGTCATCTTATCCTAAAGAGGTTGATAATACAGACAGCTTTTCTCTATTTTATGGTATGTTATACTGCTCATTTCAAATCAAGTTTTATTTATATAGCACATTAATAAACGATTTTTGGTCGAGCCAAAGTGCTATACATAAAATAAAAATAGCCTACAGTAGAGACACTTTACAGCAAATACAACAGCACAGATTGTTCAGAATATCAGTATGAGAAAAAACGACACCCTCTATCCTTTGACCCTCACATCGTACAAGGAAAAACTTCCAGAGAAAAACCCACAGTTTAAGGGAAAAAAATGGGAGAGCAACAGAGGAGGGATCCCTCTCCCAGGACGGACAGACGTGCAATAGATGCCGTGTGTAAATCGAAGAGATAATACATTTTACAGCATATCGACCGAATGTTAGGAAATGCATGTGTCTGTAATAAGAAGATGAATCCACGAGGATGTCAGCTACAATCCCGTGGAAGCCATCAGGGAAGCAGCATGACGAGACCCAAGGCAGGACCGCAGAGACAGGTTCAGCCACGACCCGAAGTCCACGACTTAATCCAGAACTCAGGATAGAGGATCCAGGACACAGGACTACAGCAAGAGGATCAGCCTCGGCTCCGGATCCCGGCGTAGATATAGATACAAAAGTCCAGAAACAAATCCAGTTTAAAGCTTATTACCAGGGATAAAACATAACTTATACATTATCTCCAGTTAAATTACCAATAATTACTACAAAATAATCGCAAACAACTGTCAAGCAGAGCTGCATTTTTATCTATATGGGACACTGGGATGTTTTTCTTATAATGTGTGTAGCAGAGAAAATATATCACACTCAAAAGAAGTGGGGGTAAAGAAAAGCTGATGCTTGTTGCTCCAGTGTTCAGCATACTGCACTATAAATTCAATAACACAGCTGCGTCTTACAAAGACAAATCTTCTCAATTAACAGAGCTATGGAGCAGCCATTTAAGAGCAAAGACTCCACAAAGCTCTTTATTAAGAGATTTTGCTTGGCTGCAGTGAAAGACGTCCTGCGTCACTCTTCTTTCTCAGTGATCAGAGACATATTGTGCCTTGTACTCTGTCCAATGGTGACTTCAACAATTTAGCTACACAATAACTGCTTTCAAAGACACAATAACCACTGAAGGGACTTTGTGAGGGGCTTTTGAAATTAAATTGGTTGCCGCTTTGAGATAAATCCCTGGTAGCAAAAAGAATGCCTCAATTTAAAAGAGCAGCATAATTTCCTAACTTATTGTAAACGGCCGTCACGTAAAATATGTCCACTCTTATTGTTATTGCAAATATAACTTGTTTATAAAAGCATAAATCAGCAGATATGTTCCCAATAATAAATAATAGGCAAGGTTGTCTGCAGAATGAGTATATACTCTTAAGGGAGTACAAATGCACAGTTATTGATACAGACAACAGCTTTTCTTTAACATATAAATGACACCTGGGATGTGACCCCTTTCTGTCTCAAACCTGCAGCCTATAACATCAGGACAACAATAATGATGTAATGATGATACCTCATATGTAGTCGATGTGGCGTCATTCAGTACATGTCTCATTCAGCAGATAATGACTTCAGGGACTTTGTGGGGTTTGAATTTCTGGAAGAATAAATAATACAATACTTCATTCATAGCACAGGAAATTGGGGAAAATAAACATACACAGCAGCCAGTTAACTCCGCACCAGTCAGTTTCATGATGCAGTCTTGATGAAAACTTTACCCTGACTCTCAAGAGCCACATTTGCTGATTGCGGTTTTATGCATACCAACTGGGTTGGAAAGACTTTGCAAACATATTCAGGGGAAGTTCTTTTTTTAAGGCAATGTTGTAGATTGCATGACTACATACATTTTACAAAAGTTATAAGGTTTGCAGCCACCTGGTGGCGCTGTCTGATTAGTTTGCATGGTTTAATGAAGACGTGCAGCAATATCCTGCAGATAGTCAAGGCATTTGCAAATACCCATAAAGAACATATTGTGGTGCAGAATTTAAAGAGACAGCAGACATGTTAACATGAACTGTAATGAATGTTCTTGTCACTTCAGTGGTTGGAGTGGTGCTGATCTGTGCTACTGCAGATGTTGAGGTATTTACACATATATAAACTGTATATACTTTAAATCCACGACAAGTAAAACTATAGAGATACAGCAGAAAACCTTTAATAATGTTTAGATGAAACAAGAGTTGCATACACTTTTTTGTAATGCTCTGATAAAAAGTACATAGGACTAAACTGTATGTAATCTCTCCGTTCTTTCATTGCTAATGTGCAAGAGGGTATGGGGGCAGAAGCCCGTCGAAGGGAATATCCGCAGCAACAACCACAATGAGATCAAATGTCAGTGGGTAGCTGAGGAAACAAAAAGACATACTGCATCCCCATGAAAGATTGGATGTGCATTTACAGGTAATCATGTCACTTTGCACTGGCTACAATAATATCATGTATGTTAATAGTTTTGCTAAAGAAACTTTCTGTGTTTGACCTGGTAAGAGTCTGAGTAATCTTTGCAGTGATTCCTTGCACTGAAAATGTGAAGCCCTGTTTGTAATGCGCTAAGGCTGCATTACAAGCCAGACAAAGTGGGCAACTGCCCCGGGGCTCCGGACCCTCAGCGGCTCTCAGGGCAGCAGGTTCACTGTGTGTTAATTGGTTTCTGGTCATATCATGAATTGCAAATGTGTTTGGGAATATACACTATCAAGGTACCTCTGAAGGGCTTTAAGTTGGTTCCTGTATTATTACCCAATGAGTCAATGCAACACTTTTAATCCTCTGTTGATTTATCTACTTAAATGCTATTTTTTAACGAATAACATATACAACAACTTCACCAACACATCATTTTGGTCCAGACAGTAGATACAGTACAGGCAAAATAAAGTGTGCAAGAACCTGAGAAAAAGTGAGAAATAAATGAAGTACCAAACCAAATAAAACAGTAAAGATATAGAGTGATCAACTATTCTCGGATCTGCGCTGAGTAGGAGTTACATGTAGAAGTACTACAAAAATGCATGTCTTGTTACAAATAGAGTATGGTACACATACTAGTGTTGTGTTATGCAGTGTTAGTGATGGACTAATTCAATTTATTCAGGAAACAAATGAATTGCGCTTACAGTATGAAATTAAATAGCTGACGAATGTTAGAGGGAGAGAAAGCATTGTCTCACAGAATTGGATCCATGCACTCTTAGATATATCAATCAATCAATCAATCAATCAATCAATCAATCAATCAATCAATCAATCAATCAATCAATGTTTATTTATATAGCCCAATATCACAAATGTTACATTTGTCTCAGTGGTCTTCACAGTTTGTTCAGAATATCAGTATGACAATAAAACACCCTCTGTCCTTAGACCCTCACATCGTACAAAGGAAAAACTTCCAGAGAAAACCCTCAGTTTAAAGGGAACATGGGAGAAACCTCAGGGAGAGCAACAGAGGAGGGATCCCTCTCCCAGGACGGACAGACGTGCAATAGATGCCATGTGTAAATCGAAAAGATAATACATTTACAACATAGGTAGACCAAATGTTTGGAAATGCATGTGTCTATAATAAGAAGATGAATCCACGAGGACGTCAGCAATCTTGTGGGAGCCATCAGGGAAGTAGTATGGTGAGAGTCTGGCAGGACCGCAGAGACTGGTTCAGCCACGACTCGAAGTCCAGGACTCAGATCCAGTACTCAGGATAGAGGATCCAGGACACACGACCACAGCAACAGGATTAGCCTCAACTCAGGATCCCGGCGTATATATATGGACACAAAAAAAGAGATTTGGGGGAAACTGGGTTAATCGGAACATGAGAGTACACAGGTACAAACAGCCAGAAAGACGGAGTAAGGTGCCCCCTCCAACAGTTCAAGCCTATAGCAGCTAAACTAACGTGTCTACATACATGCACTCCCTTAGGATAGGTTGAGGGAAAAGGGTAGCAAGTAAGAAGTAGGAAACAGAGGTGGAGAGGCACACAGGGAGAAAGGTCCCCACTGGAACCTGAATTGGTTAGAGGTAAGGAGTAGGTATGTGGCTACGTTCCACACTCCCGGGCCGAGCTAGGCCTTCTCTGCAACCTGTTACCCTCTATTACAGATTACAGGGATGGGCAACTTTGATGGTGGTGGGGGCCACATCATTGATGTACTGGCCACCAGGGGGCCGCAGATTCACTTGGAACACACACACACACACACACACACACACACACACACACACACACACACACACACACACACACACACACACACACACACACACACACACACACACACACACACACACACACACACACACACACACACACACACACACACACACACACACACACACACACACACACACACACACACACACACACACACACACACATTCCATGTGTTGTATGTAATTATTAACAAATATACTAAGTCTGACATCTTCATTGACATTTTACAATCAAAGGAAACATCCCCCAAAAATGGGAACATCCTCTAATAAGCTCACTAAACAAATATCAGTTCACAGACATTTTATTTCATTTTTACAAGTGGCATGTTTGTATTGAAGAGGTTATTAAACAGTGGAATAAAAGTATTTTTAAACTATTGGAAAGCACGGAAAATGTGTGTGTATTGAGATTAATCATTAAGAGGACATAAACATGAACACTAACCCAGACGTTAGTCGTCTAATTTGAACACTTGTAGCCTGTCGCTGCATTCCCCTTATTCCACAATAAGGGGAATGTCAACACAGACACCTGTCAGCCCGCACTCTGCTGTTCCTCAGCGCCGCTCCCCCTCCCGCTGAAATTATGAATGAAAAGCGTAGTAATCATAGATAACATGGAAGGGTCCGTGACAGTTTGTTTTCATCTGATTTCAAATAAACAAAGTCTTGGTTTTAAGAATATTAAACTTGTTTCGCCAAATTCAGATGATAAAAACAACTTTGAAGCTTGTAAAGGCATAATTACAAGAGGCAACTTAACGTCTCACAGCAGGCATAACAACAGCCGGTGTTTCTTGTGAGGGTTTCCCTGGGAAACAAACACAATACACACAAATGCCTCACAGATTATTTCGCGGTATTTGAAATCATCTACGCAGCTCGCGACGTAACTAGGAGTCCAGTGGACGGTATCAGTACTACAAGTAAAGATTAATTAAAAAATATTTTTTTATTTATTTTTTTATTAATTACGTTGTTTATAAATTAATCTGAGGGCCGCAAAAATAGGAGGTGGGGGCCGCATCCCTGCTCTATTAGAACCTCGAGAGGTCATAGAGGGGAAAGATTTGGATAAAGTTTTAAATATAAGATCTAAGTTTATAGGATTTAAGTGAAAGAGTAAGAACTAAAATGTATAGGTGAAGAGGCACAACGTATCTACGTCAATGCACTCTTATTAGATTATTTTATTTTATCACTATAAGCTTTATCAAAAAGGAAGGTCTTGAGCAAAAACGGATAGGCTGTCTGCCGCCCGAACACAAACTGGAAGCTGATTCCACTTGAATCTTGATAAGATAAGAAAAGGCTCTGGCTCCCATTGTACTTTTAGAGACTCTAGGAACAACCAACAACCCTGCATTCTTGGAACGCAATGCCCTAGTACAGGGGTCTGCAACCCTTTTGACCAAAAGAGCCATTTTGCTCCTTTTTCCAAAACATTTTTTTGTCTGGAGCCGCAAAACATATTTCATAGTTTTTTATTGTTATATCAGACAAAAACTACAGTTTTTTTGCATTTATTATGCTATTTATTACATGATATAAAACTGTTAACCTCTAATAAGAAACAAAGAACTCTTATAAGGAGAATTAAAAATAATACACAGGCCTACTTTAAAATAAATTAAACACAGCACTTGGGGAGTCCTCTGCACATTTGAAGGAAAAAAAAACATTATTAAAATGGGCCCACTTTGAAATAAATAAAACATATATCTGCACCCTAAAAAGAGTTAAAGGTAGGGTAGGTAAGAATGGAGAAACCAGCTCGAGTGCGCTAGAATTTGAAAATACACAACCGGAAAAAATATGCCTCTTCTTTCAGACTTTCTTACAGAGCCCCTCCTCCAACACACACGAACGCGCACATGACCAATGAGGGCACGAGATAAGTTTGTGCACAGATGGAAGGCTGACAGGCAGGTAGGCCATCCAGTTATTTTAGCCGGGCCGAGGCAGATGATTGGTCGTGCTTTTTACAGCGCTACGGCTTCCACAGATTAATTTTTGTATGTATTTATTGTCAAAGCATTTAATATATTCATTGCTATCGGGACGTTAAGAGCATTCCATGGAATATAACAAAAAGTGTTTTCTGAAATAAATGACATACCCCATTGAATTATGACTGGAGATCGTCAGCTGGCTTCCTCTCCCTTGTTGTTCCTCGATACGTAAAGGCTGCACCACCGTTGACAACTTCTCTCTACATATCAAACATACCGGTAAACCAGCATCGTTTGCTGTGAAAGCAGATAACTCTGTCCACGCAGAATTAAATCCTGTGCTCCTCCGGTACTTTTCTTTGATTTATCCATAGTTCGCTCATCGAGTCGGGGGTTATTCGCCTCCAAGAAAAGGCGCTCGCGCGGGACCGTAGCAGGATGTGATATTTTAGTTGACCTAATTAAAACCGTTTTGTTTTTTATTTATGTGTCACAGTATCACCTCAAAATACAAGATACGAAACATTTTCAACCATGCAACAAAATATAAATAGTCCTACAAATACTTTTATTTTATTTCCTTCTTATTTTTGTCTAAGCTCAAGGGAGCCAGAGCAGAGGGCTTAAAGGGCCGCATGCGGCCCGTGGGCCGTGGGTTGCCAACCCCTGCCCTAGTAGGACAGTAGGGTATAATGAGTTTTTAAGGTAAGATGGCGCCTGCCCATTATGGGCTTTGTACACTCTAAAAACAAATGCCTTGGCTCAACAAAGAAAATCAACGCAACAATTTGCATCAATGTTTATTGAGTTAAGACAACTTCTAATGAAATTGTCTTAAAGCAACAAAGTTATTTGAGTTAGGGGAGAAGGCTTTTCCTCTACAATCAGAGGTGTTTTTAATTACCACTTACTTAATAATTGGTAGCATAAACACAAGTTTTTAAGTTGATTACTCAAAAGATCAAGTTGTTCTGACTAGTTTTACTGCATGATTTAAAAGGAATTTTAAGTTGTATGTACTTAATTAAACTCCACAGTGGCAAAGCCCCGGGGGTGGATGAGATCCGCCCGGAAATGCTGAAGGCTCTGGGTGTTGAGGGACTGTCATGGTTGACACGTCTCATCAACGTTGCGTGGAAGTCGGAAACGGTACCGAAGGAGTGGCAGACCGGGGTGGTGGTCCCCCTTTTCAAAAAGGGGGATCAGAGGGTGTGTGCCAATTACAGAGGCATCACACTACTCAGCCTCCCCGGGAAAGTTTACTCCAAGGTACTCGAAAGGAGGGTCAGGCCGATTGTCGAACCTCAGATTGAGGAGGAACAATGCGGATTCCGTCCTGGTCGTGGAACGACGGATCAGCTTTTTACTCTCGCAAGGATCCTGGAGGGGGCCTGGGAGTACGCTTATCCGGTCTACATGTGTTTTGTAGACTTGGAGAAGGCGTATGACCGGGTTCCCAGGGAGTTACTGTGGGAGGTGCTGCGGGAGTATGGGGTGAGGGGGTCTCTACTCAGGGCCATCCAATCTCTGTACTCCCAAAGCGAGAGCTGTGTCCGGGTCCTCGGCAGTAAGTCGGACCCATTTCCGGTGAGGGTTGGCCTCCGCCAGGGCTGCGCTTTGTCACCAATCCTGTTTGTAATATACATGGATCGGATTTCGAGGCGTAGTCGTGGGGGGGGGGGTCTGCAGTTCGGTGGACTAAGGATTGCACCACTGCTTTTTGCAGATGATGTGGTTCTGATGGCTTCATCGGTCTGCGACCTTCAGCACTCACTGGATCGGTTCGCAACCGAGTGTGAAGCGGCTGGGATGAGGATCAGCACCTCCAAATCTGAGGCCATGGTTCTCAGCAGGAAACCGATGGACTGTCCACTCCAAGTAGGGAATGAGTCCTTACCCCAAGTGAAGGAGTTCAAGTATCTCGGGGTCTTGTTCTCGAGTGAGGGATCAATGGAGCGTGAGATGGGCCGGAGAATCGGAGCAGCGGGAGCGGTATTGCAGTCGCTTTACCGCACCGTTGTGACGAAAAGGGAGCTGAGCCGGAAGGCAAAGCTCTCTGTCTACCGGGCCATTTTCGTTCCTACCCTCACCTATGGTCATGAAGGATGGGTCATGACCGAAAGAACGAGATCGCGGATACAAGCGGCCGAGATGGGTTTCCTCCGCCGGGTGGCTGGTGTCTCCCTTAGAGATAAGGTGAGAAGTTCGGTCATCAGGGAGGGACTCGGAGTTGAGCCGCTCCTCCTTCGCGTCGAAAGAAGCCAGTTGAGGTGGTTCGGGCACCTAGTTAGGATGCCACCTGGGCGCCTCCCTAGGGAGGTGTTCCAGGCACGTCCAGCTGGGAAGAGACCAAGGGGTAGACCTAGGACCAGGTGGAGGGATTATATCTCTTCGCTGGCCTGGGAGCGCCTTGGGATCCCCCAGTCAGAGCTGGTTGATGTCGCCAGGGAAAAGAAAGTTTGGGGCTCTCTGCTGGAACTGCTACCCCCGCGACCCGACCACGGATAAGCGGGAGAAGATGGATGGATGGATGGATGGATGTACTTAATTACCCTCAATGTGAACACACGTTTTTAAGTTGACAACCATTTATAAATGAAGTTGCTCCAAATATATTGTTTTCAATCGTTTTTTTTCTTAGCTTTTTCATGTTTTTGCCTTTAAAGAAAGAAATTAATTGATTCCACAACAAAAATATTAGGCAATTCACTTTTTATTTTGAACTGCAGTTGTTTATTTCAACACATGATGTTTCAATCAGGAGAGAATTCATTTTGTTTGAACATTTATTGACACATGCCATATGATAAGGTGCATGAACACCTGAAATCACAGCTGACTGCAGGAGAGAGGAGAACCATTTTATAGTTGGGCTTATTATTTTATAGGTTAAAGAGAACGCCTGTGATGAGCTGATTATATGCAGCTGTGGAGTGAATGTATATACACCCAGTCTTCCTGAAAGAACTTGCGCTGAGCTTCATTTAAATCTTGAAAAAAAAGATAAATAACACAAATTTAAATTGCCCCACAAATAATAAATAAACACATTAGCCATATTACCATGGGAAATGGGGACACAGCAAATAAATGCTGCCATCACAACGAAGTTAGAGGCCTTTGCATATTTAAAACCAGTGCCAAATATGTCAAATCTGTAAAGTTTTTGTAAAACTACAGAAACAAACTCTCAATGGCCACCAATCTGCAGGTCACAATCATCAATTGTACAAAAGATGTAACCAAGATGTTTATCCAATCCAATCCATCCATCCATCCATCTTCTCCCGCTTATCCGTGGTCGGGTCGCGGGGGTAGCAGTTCCAGCAGAGAGCCCCAAACTTTCTTTTCCCTGGCGACATCAACCAGCTCTGACTGGGGGATCCCAAGGCGCTCCCAGGCCAGCGAAGAGATATAATCCCTCCACCTGGTCCTAGGTCTACCCCTTGGTCTCTTCCCAGCTGGACGTGCCTGGAACACCTCCCTAGGGAGGCGCCCAGGTGGCATCCTAACTAGGTGCCCGAACCACCTCAACTGGCTTCTTTCGACGCGAAGGAGGAGCAGCTCAACTCCGAGTCCCTCCCTGATGACCGAACTTCTCACCTTATCTCTAAGGGAGACACCAGCCACCCGGCGGAGGAAACCCATCTCGGCCGCTTGTATCCGCGATCTCGTTCTTTCGGTCATGACCCATCCTTCATGACCATAGGTGAGGGTAGGAACGAAAATGGCCCGGTAGACAGAGAGCTTTGCCTTCCGGCTCAGCTCCCTTTTCGTCACAACGGTGCGGTAAAGCGACTGCAATACCGCTCCCGCTGCTCCGATTCTCCGGCCCATCTCACGCTCCATTGATCCCTCACTCGAGAACAAGACCCCGAGATACTTGAACTCCTTCACTTGGGGTAAGGACTCATTCCCTACTTGGAGTGGACAGTCCATCGGTTTCCTGCTGAGAACCATGGCCTCAGATTTGGAGGTGCTGATCCTCATCCCAGCCGCTTCACACTCGGTTGCGAACCGATCCAGTGAGTGCTGAAGGTCGCAGACCGATGAAGCCATCAGAACCACATCATCTGCAAAAAGCAGTGGTGCAATCCTTAGTCCACCGAACTGCAGACCCCCCCCCCCACGACTACGCCTCGAAATCCGATCCATGTATATTACAAACAGGATTGGTGACAAAGCGCAGCCCTGGCGGAGGCCAACCCTCACCGGAAATGGGTCCGACTTACTGCCGAGGACCCGGACACAGCTCTCGCTTTGGGAGTACAGAGATTGGATGGCCCTGAGTAGAGACCCCCTCACCCCATACTCCCGCAGCACCTCCCACAGTAACTCCCTGGGAACCCGGTCATACGCCTTCTCCAAGTCTACAAAACACATGTAGACCGGATAAGCGTACTCCCAGGCCCCCTCCAGGATCCTTGCGAGAGTAAAAAGCTGATCCGTCGTTCCACGACCAGGACGGAATCCGCATTGTTCCTCCTCAATCTGAGGTTCGACAATCGGCCTGACCCTCCTTTCGAGTACCTTGGAGTAAACTTTCCCGGGGAGGCTGAGTAGTGTGATGCCTCTGTAATTGGCACACACCCTCTGATCCCCCTTTTTGAAAAGGGGGACCACCACCCCGGTCTGCCACTCCTTCGGTACCGTTTCCGACTTCCACGCAACGTTGATGAGACGTGTCAACCATGACAGTCCCTCAACACCCAGAGCCTTCAGCATTTCCGGGCGGATCTCATCCACCCCCGGGGCTTTGCCACTGTGGAGTTGTTTGACGACCTCAGTGACCTCCCCCCGGGAGATTGGCGTTGATCCCCCGTCATACTCCAGCTCTGCCTCTAACATAGAGGGCGGAGTTGTCGGGTTCAGGAGTTCCTCAAAGTGTTCCTTCCAACGTCCCAACACTCCATCAGTTGAGGTCAACAACGTCCCATCCTTACTGTACACAGCTTGGATGGTTCCCTGCTTCCCCCCTCCTGAGGTGTCGGACAGTTTTCCAGAACAACTTTGGTGCCGCCCGAAAGTCCTTCTCCATGTCTTCTCCGAACTTCTCCCACACCCGCTGCTTTGCCTCGGCCACGGATGAGGCTGCTGCCCTTCGGGCCTGTCGGTACCTTGCAACTGCTTCGGGAGTCCCCCGGGATAACAAATCCCTGAAGGCCTCCTTCTTCAGTCGGACGGCTTCCCTGACCACCGGTGTCCACCAGGAGGTTCGAGGGTTACCGCCCCTTGAGGCACCTAAGACCTTGAGACCACAGCTCCCCACCGCGGCTTCGGCAATAGAGGCTTTGAACACCGACCACTCTGGTTCAATGTCCCCAACCTCCACAGGAATGCCCGAAAAGCTCCGCCGGAGGTGTGAGTTGAAGGCCTCCTGAACTTGGGCCTCCTCCAGACGTTCCCAGTTCACCCGAACTACACGTTTAGGCTTACCAGGTCTATCCAGAGGCTTCCCCCGCCACTCGACCCAACTCACCACCAGATGGTGATCAGTTGACAACTCCGCCCCTCTCTTTACCCGAGTGTCCAAAACATACGGCCTCAGGTCCGATGATACGATAACGAAATCGATCATGGACCTTCTGCCTAGGGTGCTCTGGTACCACGTACACTTATGAGCATCCTTATGTTCGAACATCCAATCCAATCCACTTTATTTGTATAGCACAGTTTAAAAACAGAGGGTTTGCCAAAGTGCTTCACAATGAACATAACATTATAATAAAATATAATATTACACGAATAGATAAAAAAAGCACACATAAGAATAAAAACAAGGCACATAAAGGCCATGGACAGACAGTGAAAGCATACAAATAGGTATGACATAGCTCAGCTCAGACTGACTGGTAAGCGAGGGAAAATAGGTGGGTTTTTAGGCGGGACTTAAAAGCTTCAAGAGTGGGCGACAATTTAACATGAGGGGGCAGGTCGTTCCAGAGCCTGGGGGCTACCGATGAGAACGCTCGGTCTCCCCTGGTCTTTTTCTTTGTTTTTGGGACTATCAGCCGCAGCTGATCAGCCGACCTCAAGGCCCTTGAGGGGGTGTACACCTGTAAGAGGTCGGAGATGTACTCTGGGGCCAGCCCATTAAGAGATTTAAAAACAAACAATAAAATCTTAAAATGGACTCTAAAATGGACAGGAAGCCAGTGGAGCGAAGCCATAACTGGTATGATATGGTCAAACTTGCGGGTTCCTGTGAGCAGCCGCGCCGCAGCGTTTTGTACCAGCTGCAGGCGGGCTAACGAAGTCTTATTTAGGCCGGCATAAAGTGCATTACAATAATCTAAACGAGTTGAAACAAAGGCATGAATTACACGCTCAAAGTTTAAAAAGGATAAAACTGGTTTGATTTTGGACAGGAGCCTCAAGTGATAAAAACTGGATTTAACCACAGATGCTCGAAAAAGTTTCACAAAAGTTCAGCGTGCAGTTAGTTCTGGCAATGTTAAAAAAAGTACGGCTGTATGAAATGTACCGTTCTGATTGGGTTATTATTTAGTTACATGTGAAGCAACTTAGTAAAGATTATATTCATCTAAATGTATTTGTGCTCAGTTTAACTGTATCCTATTTAAGTAGTACTTCCCTTAATCAAGTACACTGATTGCCCAAATTAATCCATGCTTCCTGTTGTACCAAAGCTAACAAGATGTGGAACAAAGTAGCTGTGGAACTTGCTAATATCATTGTAACCTTGTTTACTTTGGTGTTACAGCCCCCTGACTTTTCCTCTAGTTTCAAAAATAGGTTAAAGTTGCAACTTGTCCAACACTTCAGTTCATGACTTTAGAAAAACATGCTCAAAATCCTTTTAGCCTTCACCATGCTTTAAAATGAGGTAGGCTATAATAAACTTTAACATATTAGCCTCAGCCATGCTTTGAAATTAATGCTAGTAAACTTTAACATACGACTGCAAACAAATCATGCATGCTAGTGTTAACATGCGCAGCTAAGACTGACAAAGTGTAGGGTAGACTAAAGAAAGAGAACAAGGTCTGACAAGGTCGAGCTGATCATGAAATGCCTGGAAATTGCCACTATAATAAATCTTCTGGATTTAAGTCAGAGTGATATCTCTTTTGCAAAGTTATCTCAATTGATTATTTTACTTTTGCAGTGATTCAATTCCAAATTTAAAATACAGGACTACATGACAACTTATTATCTAATCATTATTGAAATGTCAAACATCATTTTCATCACAAGATCCCAGAGAAATTATGTCTCAAATCGTAGCAGTCTTATATTAAGGATTCAACCTTGAGTTTATCTGTTTATCTAATTTAAAAGCACTGTCGATTTTGACACCCAGATTTGTGACCATGGGTTTTGCATACTGTTGCAGGGAACCCAGGTCAATGGAAGGGACATCACCATTTGGTCCAAACACAATTACCTCCGTTTTGCTCTCATTTATATTTAAAAAGTTTAGCGCCATCCAGGCCTTTATGTCATTAAGACAGTCAACCAGGGGCATCAGAGAGTTTGTGTTTTTTCTTAGGGGTAGATATAATTGGGAGTCGTCCGCATAAAGGTGGTAGGAGACGCCATATTTTCTAAAAATCAGTCCAAGGGGGAGAAGGTATAAGGAAAATAAAATAGGCCCCAAAATAGAACCTTGGGGAACTCCACAGGATAAGGGGGCAGAAGAGGATGTAAAGTCACCAAGCGTAACAGAGAAAGATCTCTTGGACAGATAGGACCTGAACCACTCTAAGGCAGCGCCCCTGATACCCACACAGTGCTCTAGACGAGAGATAAGGATGGAGTGGTCAATCGTATCAAAAGCAGCTGTGAGGTCTAAGAGCATAAGGATGGCAGAGTCACCAGAGTCTGTCGTGACCAGGAGGTCATTGAACACTCTTAGAAGGGCAGACTCAGTACTGTGAAGCGCTTTAAAACCGACACTTCCGACAGTCATTATTTCAAACAGTATGAACACATTTAACGCAGAATGCTTGCTCATTTGTTTCCCTCGACCACGATGGTCAGATCCTGGGGTGGACCGGTCACTGATGAAGGCGATATTCATGTCCTTTTGAAGCACATTAAATAATAGGTTAGCGCATAAGAGATAATGAATTAGGTAATTGCATACTTTTTAAACTGTCACTCTTAGCGAATTCAGAGCCATTATTACCAGCTGCTAAAGCAACGCTGGTCTTGTTTTCACCTATTGAGTCTGCATGTGTGTGTCGTCATGGCAATGTGGTCCTGAAGACACACAGAGGTGCTTTTGAGTACTTTGCCTAGTGTTTAAATGCATGTGGACAGATTTTGTCAAACACAACCGTGCAAGTTTTAGTGTACCTTCTCGTCTTTTTTGCAGGTTCCATACAATACTTGAACTGGTTGAGTGAAGAGCAAAAGCCACTTTTCAAATGTTACACAATCCTTTTCCCATGCCATTGCTGTCAACACCTATCCATGCTGAACGTTGCTAAGATATTATGGATTGGGGTGTGGCCAAAAGTGCAATATGCTTCAAAATGTAACTGACAGAGAGCAGTGCTTTTGTCCTGTGCCCATGGATTTTATGTTATTTCAAGATTTTAATTACGTCGCTAAACTCCTTGAAAAGGTCCTCTTCTTTTCTCCAAGGTACACGACAAGGCAGTGGATGGCTATAGTTCTCTGCGTACTTCAATTGTATTGTGCTATTTTTGAAAAAGGAAAAAAAGAGAAATGACCTAAATGAATATATTCTGAATGGGAGACTGCCAACAACTTGCATTTCAATGACAACTCTAAATAACGATCCTACCTCAAGAAGCATCCTTGATCTGCTTCACCGAGATTCATTTAGAATAAAAAGCGATATCACAATAGTAACCAAAGTATTTTTACTCTCACAGTAGCCTCTACTACACTCTAAAAACGAATTCAGGTGACCTTTCACCTCCACTTAATTAAATGCATGGTTGCAAGATAAAAATGTGAGTTAATTGATTTAGATAAACATTTTAAGTTGCAAACATTCATTTATAAGTTGTGTTGACGTAATAATGTTGGTAATTACATCAACTTAATATTGTGTGTAATTTGAACTCTGATTTCTGCGTTAATTGACTTAAAACTAAATTCAAGTTGTAGTAAGTAATGCAATTGGCTTGATAACTTAATTGTTCTACGCCTTGAGTTAAGGATTTCAAGTCCACTCCCACTTAACACGCCTGGACAAGTTCCGACAGTTAAGACAAATAGAAATATACAAAGGACATTTTAAGGTGAGTGTCATCTTTTGTCATTAAAATACACTAGATAGCCTTGTAGTTGCACCGTATAGGCAAATTGCTGTTTGACTAAAATTAGCAGCCTTTGAACTGTGAATAGTTCTGTGAGAGGATACAAAGTAGTAGAGGCTACTGTGAGAGTAAAAATACTTTGGTTACTATTGTGATATCGCTCTTTATTAAAAATGAATCTCGGTGAAGCAGTTCAAGGACATAATGTTACGGTGTGTCAAGCAGGCAGGACCCAAATGCAGATTAAAGTGAAAATTCCTTTATTTCAAGGCTATAACAGAACACTCACCGGAGACTTACTCACAGCACAAGACGAACTGACAAAGACAGACAGAAAAACCAGAACTTAAATACACACAAGACTAATCACACAAACAAGACACAGGTGAGGAGGGAGGCGAAAACACAGGGACACCAGGTGAACACAATCGGGTAAATTAGACACACCAGGGAAACTAAGGCCACCAGGGCGGGTGGAGGGGGTCAGGAGGACGGGACTGAGCTGACCGCCCAGGGGCAGAACAGAGGACCAGGAAGGGATCTCGGGCGGACGGCCCGGGGGCAAGGCAGAGTTCAAAAAGGGGAATTTGGGCAGACGGCCCGGGGACAGCAGAGTTCAAAAAGGGGGACTCGGGCGGACGGCCCGGGGGCAAGGCAGAGTCTAAGGTGTATTCGGGCGGACGGAACGGGGGCAAGGCAGAGTTCAAAAAGGGGGATTCGGGCGGACGGCCCGGGGGCAAGGCAGAGTCTAAGGTGTATTCGGGCGGACGGCCCGGGAGCAGGGTTCAAAAAGGGGGATTCGGGCGGACGGCCCGGGGGCAAGGCAGAGTCTAAGGTGTATTCGGGCGGACGGCCCGGGGGCAAGGCAGAGTTCAAAAAGGGGGACTCGGGCGGACGGCCCGGGGGCAAGGCAGAGTTTGAGGAGGGGTGAAGACCACAGCTCTCAGGGGACCGGGCAGGAGCCGGTGTTGACCGGACAGTAATCAGAGCCGGTGGGACAGGTGTCGGCAAGATTCCCCACGGAAGAGGACAAGGAGTTGGCAGGACCCCCGGCGAGACATGTGATGTCGAGGCCTCCAATGAAACAGGACATGGGGTTGGCAGGACCCCCAGTAGAAGAGTAGTCGGCGGGGCCTCCAATGGCACAGGACACAGGGTTGGCAGGACCCCCGGCAGGAGAGTAGTCGGCGGGGCCTCCAACGGCACAGGACATAGGATTCGCAGGAACCCCGGCAGGAGAGTTGTCGGCGGGGCTTTCAACGGCACAGGACATAGGATTGGCAGGACCCCCGGCAGGAGAGTAGACGGCGGGACCTCCAACGAGACAGGACAAAGGGTTGGCAGGACTCCCGGCAGGAGAGTAGTTGGCGTGACACCCAACGGGACAGGACAAGGAGCTGGCAGGATCCCCAGCGGAACCTCCAACGGGACAGGACACAGGGTTGGCAGGACCCCTGGCAGGAGAGTAGTCGGCGGGGCCTCCAACGGCACAGGACATAGGATTGGCAGGACCCCCGGCAGGAGAGTAGACGGCGGGACCTCCAACGGGACAGGACATAGGGTTAGCAGGACCCCCGGCAGGAGAGTAGACGGCGGGACCTCCAACGGTACATGAGTAGGGACTTGAGTGGGAACTCGAGAGAGGGCTTGAGAGGGAACTCGAGAGGAAACTTGAGAGGTAACTCGAGAGGTGATTTGAGAGGGGACTTGAGAGCAGAGGTCGCGTTAACCGAATATTTCCCGTCAATGACGGATTTTTTCAAACAATGACGGAAAAATCTGAAAGCAGTCCGTCATTTTGACAGATTAGAACACAATTTGGAACAGCGCCAAAATGTCCACCAGCGGCCCACATTATATTACATCCTTAGTGGCCAAGTAGACTGAGGGCGATCTACTGTACTCTACTGTAGTATGTAACTATTATTTAGTCATTCACACCCCTGTCCAGTTGGTGGCGAGTGTGTGTATATTAAGTAGCTATTGTCTAGTCTTGTTTTTGACCTCGTTGTTTAACCGGCTTTAGCAATCGCAACATGTCACGGCAGCTGATCGTCCGAAGCTTTTTTAATAAGCCCAGTAATTGTGATGGTATGGATAAACGAGGTGGAGGATGAAGGACAAGCCAGTAAGACTAAAACTGACAACGTTCAGCCAGGGGCAGAGGGGCAAGCAAGTGGCAAGGAGTTCAAGCGGGAGTACCGGGTTCAGTGGGAGCAAGAGTTTAAGTGGCTGAGGAGGGAAGATGGCAAAATGTTCTGCGACATCTGTAGAAAAGCTAATATGAGTAACGGATTTGTCCGAGGGTGCACGATGATGCAGAAATCAGCGTTCAGGCTAGGCTACAGCAGGTCAATTGAGTTGTTCTTGTAAATGGTTTGTTCATATTCTGATTGTCTCATTTAAAACGATGGCATTGTTCATATTTGCCTGTTTAGGCACAATGGTCGTGGTGTTTTTAGCGGCCTCAGCCCCCCTCTGCTGTCAGTGCAGGAACAAATAAATCATTCATGTTCGTGTTGACATGAAAAGTGACCACACGGTCAGTGTCTCTGTTCATCTTTTTGTTTCTCCATGCCCTTAAAAGTTCTGTATGAATAAAACATGAATATTAAATAGGTCTCATCTCATCATTAAAACATGAAAAATAAAATGACGGATAATAATGGATTATGACGGAAATGTTACGATCCTGTCCGTCAACATGACGGACAACGAAAAAGTCTAACGCAACCACTGCTCGAGAGAGAACTCGAGAGGTGACTGGAGAGGGGACTCGAGAGGAGACTTGAGAAGTGTCTTGAACAGGGACTCGAGAGGGAACTGGAGAGAAGACTTGAGAGTGGACTCGAGAGGGAACTGGAGGGGTGACTCGAGAGGAGACTTGAGAGGGAACTGGAGAGGAAACTTGAGAGATGACTCGAGAGGGGACTTGAGAGGTGACTTGGAAGGAGTCTTGAGAGGTGACTCGAGAGGTAGCTCGAGAGGGAACTGGAGAGGGAACTGGAGGGGTGACTTGAGAGAGTTGGTTCGCCAACAGAACACGGGGGGCTGGAGTCGGCCGGTATGCTGACAGGACTCGGGGAGCTGGCGTCGGCTGGAGAGCCAGCAGGAGACGAGGTGCTGGAGTCGGCCGGTACGCCGACAGGACACGGTGAGCTGGCGTTGGCCGGAGACGAGGGGCTGGAGTCAAAACCATGGCTGCTGGGGCCAGAACTGGGGCTGGAACCATGGCTGCTGGGGCCTGAACTGGGGCCAGAACCATGGCTGCTGGAGTCAGAACTGGGGCCAGAACCATGGCTGCTGGAGTCAGAACTGGGGCCGGAACCATGGCTGCTGGGGCTGGCACTGGAGCTGGAACCATGGCTGTTGGGCGCGGAGCGGAAGCCTGGACCCTGGCTGTGTAAGCCAGGTAATGGAGTATGGAAGCAAAGCTGCGTGGGCCGGTACTGGAGCATGGAGCCATGGCTGCTGGGGCCTGTACTGGGGCTGGAACCATAGCTGCTGGGGCCAGAACTGGGGCCGGAACCATGGCTGTGGGGGCCGGTTCTGTAGCCGGAACCATGGCTGCTGGGGCTCGGGCTGCTAGCCTGGCCTTGCGACGACTCCTCTTAGCAGCCGCCTGAATACTCCATGGACCTCCATAAGCCAGACGAGTTCCGGAATATGACTCCTGGACAGGAGCAGGAACGGGTTGAAGCACGGGTTGACTTCAGGCAGAACCCACCAAGGCGTATGGTGCCAGGTTGGGAATTGGGAGACATGGAGCTAGCATGCCTGGGGCTAGCAGGCCGGGAATCACATGCTTGAAGGAAGTCCAAAATCCAGTCAGGTAAGAACTCAACAAAACATGGTTTCTCTACTGCCAATCGGAGCGCCTCTACCAGAGCGGCCCTCTTCTGCCGAACACTGGACACTCCCTTCCACCAATCGAAGCAGCAAGCCAGATAGAAGGTTAAATGCTGTAATTCTACCTCCCATGGATCATCTGCTGGGTCCATTTGTGGTCAGTTCGTAATGTTACGGTGTGTGAAGCAGGCAGGACCCAAATGCAGATTAAAGTGAAAATTCCTTTATTTCAAGGCTATAACAGAACACTCACCGGAGACCTACTCACAACACAAGACGAACCGACAAAGACAGACAGAAAAACCAGAACTTAAATACACACAAGACTAATCACACAAACAAGACACAGGTGAGGAGGGAGGCGAAAACACAGGGACACCAGGTGAACACAATCGGGTAAATTAGACACACCAGGGAAACTAACGACAGGGAACCACAGACAGATTTAAACAAGACAAAACGCAGACTGAAACAGGCAAGACAGGAGGTGAAGACCTTTCAAAATAAAACATGAAACAAAAGACAGAAAAAGACAAGACAAAATACAATACAGACAGATCGTGACACATGCTTCTTGAGGTAGGATCGTTATTTAGAGTTGTCATTGAAATGCAAGTTGTTGGCAGTCTCCCATTCAGAATATATTCATTTAGGTAATTTCTCTTTTTTTCCTTTTTCAAAAATAGCACAATACAATTGAAGTATGCAGAGAACTATAGCCATCCGCTGCCTTGTCGTGTACATTGGAGAAAAGGAAGAGGACCTTTTCCTTTGAGTGTGATCTGCAGATTGGTGGCCATTGAGAGTTTGTTTCTGTAGTTTTACAAAAACTTTACAGATTTTACATATTTGGCACTGGTTTTAAATATTGTGTTATTTATCTTTTTTTCTTCTTTTTTTCACGATTGAAATGAAGCTCACCCCCATTTACTTTCAGGAAGACTGGGTGTATATACATTCACTCCGCAGCTGCATATAATCAACTCATCACAGGCGTTCTCTTTAACCTATTACATTTCACCTCATTCTCCAGCAGCCAATCAACGTGCTGCAGCCAAACTATATAATGGTTCTCCTCTCTCCTGCAGTCAGCTGTGATTTCAGGTGTTCATGCACCTTATCATATGGCATGTGTCAATAAATGTTCAAACAAAAATGAATTCTCTCCTGATTGAAACATCATGTGTTGAAATAAACAACTGCAGTTCAAAATAAAAAGTGAATTGCCTAATATTTTTGTTGTGGAATCAATTAATTTCTTTCTTTAAAGGCAAAAACATTAAAAAGCTAAGAAAAAAACTATTGAGCACAATATATTTGGAGCAACTTCATTTATAAATGGTTGTCAACTTAAAAACATGTGTTCACAATGATGGTAATTAAGTACATACAACTTACAATTACTTTTAAATCATGTGGTAAAACTAGCCGGAACAACTTAATCTTTTGAGTACTGAACTTCAAAACTTGTGTTTATGCTACCAATTATTAAGTAAGTGGTAATTAAAAACACCTCTGATTGTAGAGGAAAAGTCTTCTCCCCTCACTCAAATAACTTTGTTGCTTTAAGACAATTTCATTAGAAGTTGTCTTAACTCAATAAACATTGATGCAAACTGTTGCGTTGATTTTCTTTGTTGAGCCAAGGCATTTGTTTTTAGAGTGTACTTTGTATCCTCTCACAGAACTATTCACAGTTCAAAGGCTGCTAATTTTGGTCAAACAGCAATTTGCCTATACGGTGCAACTACAAGGCTATCTAGTGTATTTTAATGACAAAAGATGACACTCACCTTAAAATGTCCTTTGTATATTTCTATTTGTCTTAACTGTCGGAACTTGTCCAGGCGTGTTAAGTGGGAGTGGACTTGAAATCCTTAACTCAAGGTGTAGAACAATTAAGTTATCAAGCCAATTGCATTACTTACTACAACTTGAATTTAGTTTTAAGTCAATTAACGCAGAAATCAGAGTTCAAATTACACACAATATTAAGTTGATGTAATTACCAACATTATTACGTCAACACAACTTATAAATTAATGTTTGCAACTTAAAATGTTTATCTAAATCAATTAACTCACATTTTTATCTTGCAACCATGCATTTAATTAAGTGGAGGTGAAAGGTCGCCTGAATTCGTTTTTAGAGTGTAGGCGAGAAGAAGAATTTAAAATTATATCCTGTGTTCTATAGCAGTGTTTCTCAAACTTTTTCATACCAAGGACCACTTAACCAATAAAAAAACACTCGCGGACCACCTAACTCCACAAATATCCGAAAACACATCGTTTTTCTAGAACAGATTACAAATCGCCTGAACATTGTACAAACAGGTGGCAACATGTGTGACGAAGGTGTTGCGCTGGCCTATATCATACAATCGAAAGTGAAACGTAACCTCGCTCCATTGCGGAGATATTCCCGCGAGAGTGCGGAAAACTTAAATTAACTTATTTATTTAAAATGTGAAATGTTACCAATATACTCACGGACCACTAGGGGGCGCTCACGGACCACCAGTGGTCCGCGGACCACACTTTGAGAAACACTGTTCTATAGGGAGCCAGTGTAAGGCAGCCAGAACAGGAGTAATGTGGTCCCTTTTCCTAACTCTGGTTAGTACACGAGCTGCAGCATTTTGAATCAGCTGAAGCGACTTAACTGACTTCTTGGTACACCCTGATAATAAAGAGTTACAATAATCCAGCCTAGAAGTAACAAATGCATGGACTAGTTTCTCTGCATCGTTTTGAGGCAAGATATGCCTAATTTTGGCAATGTTGCGTAGATGGAAGTAGGCGGTCCTTGAGATTGATTTTATGTGGGCGTTAAAGGATAAATCCTGATGAGATATAACACCAAGATTCCTTACAGTCTCACTGGAGGCCAAATTAATGCCATCCATAACGTCGGGTTACGTAGTGTAACCCTTGTTATATTAGCACAGGCGGAGCCCTCTACTGGACTCTATGGGTACTATCTTACCCCGAAAGCATTCTCCCACTGAGACTTCTATAGACGTAGCTGGCCCTGGGCGGGCCTACCTGAATGCGCGCACATCACACCGTATAAAAGGAGGCCTCGCCTCCTTACTATCATCCTACACCTCTCTTCAGCGAGCGGAATAGGACAGACAGTGCCCCGAGTAGAGGGCTCCCCCTGTGCTAATATGACAAGGGTTACACTACGTAACCCAACGTTATATCTCTCACAGGCTCCGCCCTCTACTGGACTCTATGGGTACAGTGGGTGGAGCCGCGATGTATACGCGCACTGTCGTCCAACAATATCCCACCCTACTGCCCCTGACCGGCTATTATGGTCAGCAGCTGCTACCCCACCTTCTCCTTTAACCCGATTGTAACCGAGGGGAAATCTGGGCTGTGGCTGACAGAGCACACCCTGCTGCGCTTACCTCGCAAAAAGTGTGCTCAAAAAACAGTCCCGGGGGACCCCCCCCACCCTGGATGGGGAGAGCCCCCTCGGCCCCGAAAGGGCTTACTACACGCCTCCCTCCCTGAATCCCTAAGGATAACAGGGAGAGCGCCAGAGCCCCTGCCCCACACTCAAACACTGACCCCGTGCCGAGTGTGTGGACTAAAGTGTGGAGGGCTCCCCCCCTCCTGCTCTCGGAGGAGGAGAGCAGCCCTCCAGCCCTGTAAGGGCCCAGTGCGCCCCTCGCCCCTCCCGGGACCCTCAGAGGGCCAGAGAACAGCGAAGGCCCTCTGACGCATTACGTCCGGGGAGGAGGTCAGATGCCAACTGACCCACAACCCCCCTACCAGTCCTGTGTTGCCCTCGCCAGCACAGACGAGGAGAAAGAGCCCGACATGTCCAATAGATAAAACCTTATGAAGGGGCCTGGCGTCGACCAAGACGCCGCTGTGCATATATCCTCCACACTCACACCGTTGAATAAGGCTGCCGACGCAGCCACAGCCCGTGTGGAGTGCGCACAAACCCCTGTGGGGCAGGCACTCCCTGCCTGTCCGTAGGCATGTGCAATGCACTCGCAGAGCCAGCCTGCCAGGCGTTTCTTGGACAGAACTTTCCCGATCACACCGCCCCCCACACACACGAACAGCTGTTCGGTGCATCAAAAGGCAGCCTTGCGCTCCACATAATATGCTAGCATACGCACCGGGCAGAGGAGGTGCAGTCTAGCCTCCCTGGCCCCCCCCATGGGGGGGAAGACTAAACCCCCCTAACTGAATAGCCCTCGACCTGAACGCACTCCTTAGGTTTTTGGGCACAAAGGAGGGGTTCGGTCTGAGTGTCACGCCGCTCCGGTCACCCCGAATCTGTAAACAGCTCGGGTGCACCGACAGAGCAGTTAACTCGGACACTCTTTTGGCTGACGTTAAGGCAAGAAGCAAAGCTGTTTTCCATGACAATGCTTTCAGAGAGGAGAGCTCCAGAGGCTCAAATGGCCCCGAGGCCAGAGCCTCGAGCACTAGGGGCAGGTCCCACTGTGGGGTGGAGGGCGTGCACTACTGGGCGCAGCCTCCTGACCCCCTTTAAAAACCGCGACATCAGTGGTTGACTAAAGACTGACCTGCCGCCAAATCCCTCATGGCAGGACAAGATGGCTGCTGCATACACCTTCACTGTTGAATGCGCAAGCCCTCTGTCCACCAATAACTGTAAGAAGGATAAAATAGAGCCTAACTCACAAGATACGGGCTCTATTCTCCGCTCCTCACACCATCGCTGGAATCCTAGCCACCTCGGCCTGTAACAGGCTGTGGTGGATCCAGCTGTAGTTGCCTGGATAGACTGAATAACGCTGTCAGACAATCCACCCTGTCTCAGCCTGTCCCTCTCAGGAGCCAAGCCTGGAGAGGACGGCCGAGAGTGGGTAACGCCCCGATTGCACCTGCCTCTTGAGACATCGCCCCCCAGAACTGGGGAACCGCCCAGGGCTGGCCCACCTTCATCTGTGTCATCTCTGAGTACCACGGCGCCCCAACACAGTCCGGAGCCACTAGGATGATTGACAGACGTTCTCGCCTCACTCTCCTCAGGAGGGGGAGAATGAGACGCAGCGGTGGAAAGGCGTGGAGCAGCTTCCTTGGCCATGGCTCGTGTGCAAACGCGTCCACCCCCAAGGGTGGGTCGTCGCTCCGACCCACGGAGAACCACAGGGCACAGTGGCTGTTTCGCCGGCTGGCGAACAGATCCACTTCCGCTCTCCCGAACTGGGCCCAGATCTCCTTCACCACCTTCGGGTGAAGCACCCACTCGCCTGGCAGGGGGCCGCCCCTTGACATGAGGTCGGATCCCCCGTTCTCTAGTCCCGGGATATGGAGGGCTCTCAGAGATAACACCACCTCTGAAGCCCATAACCACAGTTCCTCCGCTGTGGTCAACAAGCAGGGCGGATCGAACTCCGCCCTGCTTGTTGATATAAGCCACTGTGGTGCTGTTGTCGCTCCTGACCATTACATGTTCCCCCTGAATTAGGGGCCTGAAATGCCGGAGGACTAACACTACCGCCCGTAGCTCTAGGAGGTTGCTGTGTCGAGACTCTGTTAGAGCCCAGCGCCCACCTATAGCCCTCTTCAGGCAGGTCCCTCCCCATCCTGTTCCGGATGCATCCGTGAACACTGTGATGTAGGAGGTCACCGTCCCAGTGGAGACCCCCTCCGGAGGTTGCCCCTCACTGAGGGGGGTATGGTCACCAGCCTCCGCTTGTGCCTCTTGGGATCCAAGCGCAGGCTGGAGAACCACCTCTGCAGGTGGCGCATATGTAGTAACCCTAACGGGACCATCATGTGAGCAGCCGCCATGAGACCCAGCGTCTGCATGACAGTAAAAGCTGTCACTGTTGCCCCCTGTCGCAGTCTGCATACCCCCTGAAGAAGGGACGCACGTCTGCTCTCTCACAGGGTGGCGCGCAACGTGCCTGCATCGAGCACCACACCCAAATACAACGCCCGTTGGTGAGGTATGGGGGTGCTCTCGTTAGGTGTGTGATCAATTGTGCTGTGCAAAACATTGCCTGTTCCCGTGACCCAGCCCTGACTATGAGGTCGTCTATGTAAAATAAAACTCTCATGCCGTGTGCGCGCAGCGGTTAAAGCGCTGTCTCCACACATTTGCTGAATGTGCGTGGGGATAGGGAATAGCCGAACGGCAGCCTGTTGTACTCGTAGGCTATTCCCTGGAAGGCAAAACACAGATACTTTCTGTGCTTTGGAGCAATTTCTACATGAAAGTACGCATCTTTCAGGTCGATGGTGGTGAACCAATCGCCTGGCTGCACCAGCCCCAGTAACTGTTTCATAGTTAGCATGCAGAATTTCCTGCGGGAAATGTGGTGATTCAGGCCGCTGAGATCTAGAATAGGTCTGAATTCCCCTGTCTTCTTGGGAACCAGGAAGTATATGGAATAAAGACCCTCTTCCCTGCGCTGAGGGTGCACAACAGACACAGCCTGTTTCTGCACCAGAGCCTGAATCTCTGCTGAGAGGAAACTCATCCCCTCTCGAGATGGGTTTCCTCCGCAGGGTGGCTAGTGACTCCCTTAGGGATAAGGTGAGAAGTTCGGTCATCAGGGAGGGACTCGGAGTTGAGCCGCTCCTCTTTCGCGTCGAAAGGAGCCAGTTGAGGTGGTTCGGGCACCTAGTTAGGATGCCACCTGGGCACCTCCCTAGGGAGGTGTTCCAGGCACGTCCAGCTGGGAAGAGACCAAGGGGTAGACCTAGGACCAGGTGGAGGGATTATATCTCTTCGCTGGCCTGGGAGCGCCTTGGGATCCCCCAGTCAGAGCTGGTTGATGTCGCCAGGGAAAAGAAAGTTTGGGGCTCTCTGCTGGAACTGCTACCCCCGCGACCCGACCACGGATAAGCGGGAGAAGATGGATGGATGGATGGATTAAATCATTTACCAATATTGCTTTAGATGCTAGAGATCTTATGCTTAAGAGACCACATTTAATCTTCCTGTTTTGTTGCACTGTAGTAGTTGTTACATTTACTTTTTTTAGGTTATTAATATGTATGACACCTCTATTAGGTTTTACTTTAAATTGTCCTTGGGCAGACACACACACCGTTAATATTGGGTATTTTATTGGAGAGAGCGCAGAGAAACATATAAAACTGCGACTCCTCCTCCAGGGGCCTATACTACGAACCTGGTTCAACCTAACCTGGATATGTTTGAGTTAGCCGGTTGGCCTAATCCAAAACATACGCGCTCTCGCTAAACTGTACTACGACGCTGGTTATCAAGTGGATCGCTCAAGCCAGCCGTGTCCTATCTAGTTAGGTGCGCGTTCACATGAAAGGGGTGGTATCTGGAGCATTCGACCAATCACAAACATGGAGAAGCGTACTGACAGCGCAGCGTCATACTTCCTGAATGAAACGTGAACTTTAATACTAGTCAAAAATGAAGAAGTTAAACTTTAAACATCCATGACTTAAACACTTGATCCAGGATGAAAGCCACATAGCTGCACCTGCAAGGTGAATACAGCTGGTAAAAGAAAAAGTGTTTGAATGCGTACATTAACAGGTTTATGATATCACTGCCCCGTCTAAAACACGATCTGACTTCAATTACATTTGTCTCGAGTGTTTCGTCAACTTATGTGTTGCTTAAAATAATACTTCTGCATACAGTATGTGACACTGTGAGTGTTGCACGGCCAGATACGGCTCAGCTGACTCAGATAAGGAGATATATGATACATTATGAAGTGATATGCCGCGGACTGTACTTAATGTTACTCTGATCCGGTTACTTATGTTGTGGCAGATATTTAAGTAAGCTTTCTTAACGCTAATGTTATAATAGTCAGATTGCTCTGAAGATGGAGGTGATATTCTATTCATGTTCACGTTCACACAGTCGGTGATTTTTGCCGGCCGTCTTTCCTGCGACGGCAGTTTTTCTGTATTTCCTTTCTCCTGTAATATGACTTGATCGCTTTAAACTCCGCACACTGAGCTCTCATTGGTCAGCAGGCGGTGCTTTCACTGAGTTGAGCTCTTAGCCTGCAACCTAACCTGGTCCCGACCAGGTTAGCTGCTTAGCATATATTACCATGGAGATCTAGCCTGCTAAAAAGAGAACCAGCTTCGGATGACCGGAAAGCCGGAGTTTTCCCTGAATTTAGCCGGCTAAGCGAAAATCCTGCTTCGCAGTATACCCCCCTGGTCTCAACTCCAGTTCGTCATGGATTACGTCCACAAAGCTCTGAAATGTTTGCCGAAATGAGATTGGCACCTTCCAAAGTAGGATGAATGCCGTCTCTCTTAATCAGACCAGGTTTTCCCCAGAAGGCTGTCCAATTATTTACGAAGCCCACATCATTAGTATAAAACATATGAATATCTGTGTTTATCAACAACAATCTTTACAAACAATTACAGTTATCCAGCGTGTTGAGCAGATGGGCATTTTTCACAATGTACTAAAATGAAGAGATGATTCAGAATCAGCTCCAACAGAAGAATGGAAAATGAATAGGTTTCATGGATAGATGATTGATCTCACCACAGTGAATCAGTCTGGCAGTCGGAGAGTTGATACAAACTATAGAATCACTTGGACACAACAGAAATTACTCATACACTACACGGAATACAGAGCTGTGTAAATCACAGGCTGTGATAGGGACCAGCGTTAAAATCTCCAAAGCTACAGTATGTCCATATCAACAGAGCCAAACATAAGCCCGACTGCTATTGAGGCTTGACGGAATAATAACCCCTCATGAATATCACATTTTTGCAAATCAGGTTCAAACCAAACTGAACACCAATTTACATCAAAGTACACTGTGGAAAATTCCTCTAAAAAATATGGCTGCATATCAATGTCTTTCATCGTTGCTGATTCTACCTGATGTGACAGAGGAGCTAAGCAACGTGACTCAATGCCATGGCATTCAGTGCAGGATGGTGCATTTGTGTTCCTCATCTTTTATTTATTAGCATACTGTGAAAAACTCGTGCTTTCACCAAAGCGACCATTGCAAAAACTAGACAAATTCCCTTACAAATAACAGCAAGCTTTACAGATTCTATGTCATCTTAAAATTATATTTACATTTATTTTATCATATAATCTAGCATCCACAGAGGTGGTAAGACTCATAGACAAGGCCTACCTGGAAGCACTAAAGCAGGGATGGGCAACTTTGATGGTGGTGGGGGCCACATCATTGATGTACTGGCCACCAGGGGGCCGCAGATTCACTTGGAACACACACACAAAAATTCCATGTGTTGTATGTAATTATTAACAAATATACTGAGTCTGACATCTTCATTGACATTTTACAATCAAAGGGAACATCCTCTAATAAGCTCACTAAACAAATATCAGTTAACAGAAATGTTATTTAATTTTTACAAGTGGCATGTTTGTATTGAACAGGTTATTAAAAAAAATTATTTTAAACTATTGGAAAGCACAGAAAATGTGTGTGTATTGAGATTAACCATTAAGATGACATACACATGAAGTCATGAACACTAACCCAGACATTAGTTGTCTAACTTGAACCTAAAACACTTGTAGCCAGTCTCTACATTCCCCTCATTCCACAATAAGGGGAACGTCAACACAGACACCCGTCAGCCCGCACTCTGCTGTTCCTCAGCGCCGCTCCCCCTCCCTCCCGCTGAAATTATGAATGAAAAGCGTAGTAATCATAGATAACACGGCAGGGTCCGTGACAGTTTGTTTTCATCTGATTTCAAATAAACAAAGTCTTGGTTTTAAGAATACTAAACTTGTTTCGCCAAATTCAGATGATAAAAACAACTTTGAAGCTTGTGACGGCATAATGACAAGAGGCAACTTAATGTCACAGCAGGCATAACAACAGCCGGTGTTTCTTGTGAGGGTTTCCCCGGGAAACAAACACAATACACATAAATGCGTCACAGATTATTATCATCTACGCAGCTCGCGACGTAACTAGGAGTCTAGTGGACGGTATCAGTACTACAAGTAAAAAAATAAATAAATAAATAATATATATATATTTTTTATTAATTACGTTGTTCATAAATTAATCTGAGGGCCGCAAAAAGTAATAGATAAAATAAAAAAGTTTGAAATAGATGTATTTGATTTATTATTTAGAGTAATTTCAGAAGATTGATACCACTCCCATGTCTAGGGGAAAAAAACTGGAAAACAGTAAGCCTGCCTCTGTCTAAAGAAAGAAATGTTAAATCCAAATATTCTCCAAATAGGCTCTCTGATAACCGTGTCTCTTGTTTGATCTTTACACAAAAGGAAGTGTTGTTCACGATAAATTAGCATACAGCGTCTCTTATTTCCACAATTTTAAAGTTTCATTATATTTTCAAGATTTTATCACAAGTAACATTGCTTTCCCAGTGAAATTGAGCCATAGTTAATGATAATTGTTTCAACAGGGATGCCTCTGCTCCAAAAACTCGGTACACAGACTATACAGGCAATTCATTCCCAGAACAAATGTCCAAAAACAATGCTTCAGATCAATAAGACTTTTCCACTGAGCACACTCCTCCAAATTCCCCATCATGACCACAGGCCACAGTACACTGTGCAAGGATGTGAGCCGAATGAAATTCATCTGGTACTTTTGAACCTCCTGAACAAGGCATGTTTGTTATAACCAGAAAGATGTTTTCCATGTTCAGTTGATTTTGTACCTGCCGACAGGGATTTTACCAGTGATTTTGACAGTGTCCTTCTCATTTCGGATGCTGACCTTACAAAGCAGTGTTACCGTTCATCATCTTAGGGCTATGTACATCCATGCTGTTGGTTCAGCAGGCCAACAAGGGCTGATGTCATCCTCGCCTCTGAAGTTTGCTGTTTTTTTTTATGTGAGAAGTTTTTCCATTAAAATGTATTGTCAAGAGACCAATAGTGCAATTTTTGAAATTGAGAAAATGATTAGTAAAAGTAATCGTAACAAAACGGCTGATTATTTTTTACATCGCTAATGAAGAAAGTAGGCATATGTGTGTAGATTGATCCAAGGGCATCTGGTGGGTTGATGTTGGATTGCAAATGTCAACTAGAGAATGCAATTCCTGAAGAAATTGCAAGTGGGAATGCTTTATGCTGAAAAGCTGATGCTAAACTGCTATGCTGAAATGTAATGTGTAAGAAGAAAGTGAAGAATTTAGATTGAAATGATACATGAACACTGGGGGCTTGAATGTGTGATGAAAGAAGAAAATAAAGTAAAAAGGCTTGGAAAAGCAGCAGAATACATTTTGAACCGCAAACTTCTGAACTAAGTTGATGGCGAATGATCTGTCTCCATGGCAACGGCATTTGATGACACCCCATAATACGTTTAGATGTGTTGATGGCTGCATCGTTATCAAACCTGTGAAGTTCTGGGCTGTTTGCAGGTCTCCCTTGAAAAAGAGATCTATGATCTCAATGGGACCAATCTGGTTAAATAAAGGTTTGAAATGAAATGAAAATGTTTGGAGTATTTTCACTGAAGCTATGAGAAAACCGTGTTTCAAGGCGAGCAATGTGTTGCCATGGCAACGGCATTTGAAGAAATCTCAAAACTGTCCCGAAGATGTCTTCACGGCTGGACTGTTGAAGTCTGCTGCATGTCAGTTGGAGTGATGGCATCATCGTGTTCCATTACACAGGTGTTTATAGTTGAGCTAACGAGCTCTGTAGAGATCACAGGTTTCCATTGTTCTGAATGAGAGATGAACCTCTTACATGTCAACGTTTTGTGGAAGACCCGTAACAGATATCTGTCAAATTTCAAAATGTGAAGCATGTCAAGGAAGTTGAGTATCTGAAATGTAATTTTTGTCTACTTTCGGGTTAATAATGTGGCCTTATAACTGAAATTACAATGGGCTTTAATGGAGGCATGTTGAAAGTTGTTATCATTTCATGCCCTCAAGAGGCATTTTGTTTAATTATTTTTGCTTAATGATTTGTCATTTTTCAAGCTATGAGATGTTTTCCTACGTTTGTCATGAAAAATTATGTCTCAGGAATGTAGGGTTTGGGAATTATGGCAGTTTAAAAAAAAAATATGAATGCGAATTTCAAGCTGTCCTCCACTCTAGCTGTGACATCACACACTCTAGTTAATGTTAAAATGTGAAGAAAACCTCTAAAACAAGGTCTGAACAATGTTTAATATCTCTAAAAGTAAGAATCAGATTTAACAGTTGTTCTACACGAATAATGGCAGAAAGGTGTGTGACATTTTAAAGTTGGAATGAGGTTTCTGAGTGAAAGTATGAATGAACAGTTAGCAGTTGAAGTCGCATGAAGATTTGTTGAAGTCTACAGATTTCCTCCATTGACTTCAATCTTAAAAATGTGATGCATTATGGGATGTATCTCTGGAATTATGAAAGTTATGAATGAGAAAAGTAATAGCCATCGATTCCCGACCGAGCTGAACGTTTTGATGTTTGAAACGGAGTTTCTGCAATGTTCAATGCGGGAGGAGAAGAGGGCCAAAATACCAGCGGAATAATAATAAAAATGTTGTGCGTAGAATAACAGTTAGTTAACAGCATTCCCACTAAATAATTTCTCCTTACATGATTTGACTGTTTAAGTAGTTAAGAATAATAATTTTGTCACAACACTGCCTGAAAGATGTGCAGATACCCTATATTTTGGCATTCACATATGTATTATATATATATATTCACAGATATCACAAATACGCGGTGAACTGCTGGCAAAGAAAATGGACCCTGGATGCTATTAAAGGAATCATTGTCTAGTATTAGTGGAAGCAGGGCAAGAGTGTAATTAGTACTGAAAGTCTTGAATGAAACCATGGTCGCCCTTTAATGTAGCCTGTGGTGTTATTGCTCTGGCGCATTGGTCTGCAGTTTATAATTACAAAAGAACACTTCTTACCCTCTGCAAAAGGTCAGAATGATGGGAGTCTTTGTGAAGAGCTTGAACTTAACAGCAACACTTCTGAACAGTTAACTTCGACCTGAGAAAAGTGCACTTGCGGCTTGCATCGCTAATTGGGATGCCTCCTTGGATTACAACCAGAACCTCATTTAGAATGTGATTTGGAAAACTAAAGAAAGGATTTTATGGACTGACTACTTTTATTTTCTCCATTGATTAATTGTTGCTTGGGGTGACTAAAAGCCTCTTTACAGCTTGAGGAGATGGTTTTAAAATTGTCTGACCCCAGATCAGAATCTTTAAGAGAAATGGATTTACACCAGGTGTGTCGGGCTACTAATAAAATACTGCAGCTACTAAAACACTTTGATTAGAGCTCTTTATGCTGGATATACACCCTTTTTATACTGCCATTCAAACCCAGCACAATGGAGTTGTTGAGTGCCTCTTGAAACTCTTCCACATAGTCACTTATTTTAGCTCAGTGTGCGCATGCTTTCCACATGCTGTAAGCAATTTGTGAGGTAGTTGGCAGGAGAACCAAACCAGAGCGGTAATCTTTGGACCACGCTGCTACTTGAATGGTGGCGGAGGCTCTGTTAGTATGCAGCCTGTCTGTCTGGGTGCCAGGCCACAGGAATGAGCCAATCCGCGCCACTGTCTGCCTGTGAATGACATCGTTAATGCCCACATTGTACTCAACTGAGACAGACATTTCCTCTGCAGTTCAGACTCTTCTTTCCCTTATATTATTCTGTTTTTTTAAGCAAACATTTTCAGCAACCAATTTGCTGGTCAGGCAGGATGTGCTTCACTTTGCTTTGCAATATAATTTGAGCCATTTAACCATAGGTACACAAAGCCCAGACACCCTTAGTTTCTGTTTCCATCCATGTCAAGCTTTCTGTTTCTCGTATGCCATGACACGTGCAGTTTATAATGATAACAAAGTATTAACCATCAACATCTTAGTAGTTTCTTAAACTATTGGATCTCAGACAGAAATATGATGCACTGTAGGCTTTGAATTCTTTTCCACAACTTTTAATTTGCCCCGCTGAGATTACAAATGGGAGTCGATTTTAAAAGCTATCGAGCAAGCTAATTAGGCTAACTTAAAACTTTATGAGTTGGTTGAAAACAATGTCAATACATGATTTTTTGTTTGTTTTCATGGTTCTAACTGGCTTGTTAAAATAAAAATCTTGTAAAAGGGGTAAACATATTTTCCCTATATTGTGCTAGAAGCTGTGTGTCAGGTAAAAAATCAGGTTCCTCTAAGCATTAGTCTTGGCAGTCCAGAGTTAGTCCTTATTGTACAATAAAGAAGACTGATAACACCTTCCTTTTGTTCTGTTTGGCTGCTTATTCCACAAAGCCTACTCATACAATCTGTAATAGTTAGATCTTTGTTTTATTATATCTATTCATAAAAAGCAAGTTTCACTTTTAATGATAGAAGAAAAAGAGCTTTTTTATTGAGGACTACTGGGTCATTCTACAGAAAAGGTGAAAGTGCTGTCACTTACTTTTGCAGACCCCAAAATACATGACGTTGACCTAATACTCACATTCATTATATATGTTGAATAAATAGAGATTGTCTTTGCAATGGTACTAAATAAATAAAAAATGGTTTTATACGTAAATTGCAATTTATTTATAATGTCAAGTTCAAGGAACTGCCTTGTCACTTTGATCATACATGGAAGTGGAGCCTATAGTTTTAATTTAAAAGATTTTTTTTTCAATAAATAAATCTAATTTATATATACATAACATTACAAGCATTACATATAACACTGAAATGATAAAAAAACAAACAAATTATTATTAATAATATCAAAATTACGTCAAAATTACGTCATTGGTGTTACTGCTACACAAAACGCTTTTATTTTGAAGTAATGTACTGAAGTGCCTCCTGTAACAAGAGATCATTTGAGGCAGTGGACAAAGACATAACGAAAGTCAGATACTTCTTACTTTGTTTGTTAAAGGTGTCATTTTATCTTCAAATTTTACATGCGTCTTTCAAGTCTGTCATTAGTGTTACTCATTTCATAGCCCTAGGGGTGAACATTTGAATGGGAAAATGTATTGTGTTGAAGAGTTAAACGATTTTGATATTGACTGAAGCCATATTTGGTCTGACACATTGCAGCCATTTTGTTAAAATGGTAGTGTTTTCTCCAAATTGTCACTGGTCACACCAGTGACTGGTGTTACGTGTTACCAGGAAGAAGAGTAACACCAGTGACATGGTGTTACTCTTCTTCCTGGTAACACGTAACACCAGTGACATTCCTATACAAATAAGCTTTGTAAAGTATACAAATAATAAAAATATTTTAAGCTCTATTTGTTGTGGATTCATCAAGTTAAGAGTTAGTTATTGCTATTTAACAGGTTTTAGATGTTTTTAGAAGGAATATATTTCAGCAGATTTGTATCACCCAGATTCCACCTTTTCTGTAGAATGACCTTCTGCTGTGTTTGGCCAATTTATCTTAGCATTGGCTTAAGTTGCTGAAGCGTAGCTAAACTAAATAAAAACTGCTGTGAAAAACAACTTCATGGATGTGATGGTGGAGAATGGGACTGTGTATCCTTACAAACTAATGTAGTAAGTCCCTCCGCCTTGGAACTAATGATCGGTATTACCTACTAATATAGGTAATAGGCAAATTAGCTTAACATGCTAACGATTGCAGACTGTAAGAGCAGATAAACACACTTTCAAATCGATTATTTTTCGTTTTTTGTTTTGGTCTAGGGAAGACTAAGAAAGCACAACCATTCAAAGTCTTTAAATATTAAGTATCAAATGTACTACTGCTCTATGCAAACCACTTAAACATGTGGATAAATCCAAGGTTCACTGACTTGCTAATCTAGGATTGGACCATAGCTTAGAGTAGGGTTTAACAAATGGCAAACAGGCATTGACTACTTTTCCATCTTATCGTTACATAAGATCTGTGTGGAAAAATCTACCCATGAACAGCTGTGACCACGCACTACGTTTCTCATGATTTAGTTCCATCTGGACATTTGGCCAATAAATGTTAAACACTGACTTTAACATCTGTGTTTGCAGCTCCCTCGTTTTTTCAGAGCACACTTCAAAACATGCCCAGTCCTTAATATACCTATTTTCATAAAAAGGAATATATGGAAATGGAATATTCAAATCCAATCAATTTTCAATAATAATCGCACACACAGTGAAATGTATTCCTTGCATTTAACCCATAACATAGGGTCTGGAACAAGGTGGAGTGCCTTGGGAGTAGTGTGGGGGTCTGGTGGTCCTTATAATTAATATTAAAGGCTCATTGGCAGCACCCAGCAGGTGAAGTCACAAAATGAGTTATTGTGTTTTTTTTTCTCATGAAACAAAGCTTCTTTCAATTCTGTTCACCCAGAATAACAGTGCGGAATATGCAATGCTTTCCATTAGTCATCAAACACAGATTGACTCCAGATCCTCAAAAAGAAATTGAGCCCTTGAGACATTTCCTGGACACTTGAGGCATAACAAAACCTTTATGGAGAATGATCTAATCAGCGGGCAAATATTCCTCAAAGTTAACATTGAGGTATTGTAGAGGAAGATCAAAGATTATAGCTAGTTCAGCCAGTGGCCTTTTTGTTCCACATCACTATAAATCTACAAAATTCTCTATTAAATGCTAAAGTGGGAAGAAACTCAAGAAACATCACAAATAGGGAAAGTGTTGCTGGAGGCAAGGGACAGATCGCTCCTGACACCCAAAGCAGTACATTTGACTGGGAACACACTGAACCACTGACTACATTCACCATGTTATCATAGTATTATTGAGTTGTTTGAAAAAAACACACAAAAAAGACAGTGCTAACTTTTTTTAAATACCAGCTAAGAACATCCTGGCTGGCAGTAGTCTAAAAGGTTTCATATGTTTAGATGAAGCTTCTTTCTTCTTTCTTCCAGGTCTTTGTATTATGTGTGTATTTTTGAATAAAAATGCCATAACATGGTGACACTGCATTGGTGTTATATTATTGTATACTTAATTTATGAAAACAAATATTTGGTTTAATAATAATAATAATACATTCGATTTATAAAGCACCTTTCATTGCTCTCAGCAATCCCAAGGTGCTACAGGAGGCATAATAAAAACAAACAAAATAAACAAACGTTTAATCAAAAGCCTTTTTAAAAAGAAAGGTTTTTAAGCCTTTCTTGAAGGCGTCAGTGGTCTGGTTTCACAACACAATAGTGTTTTTGGGAACTTATTATCTCATGATTTGATATCACGTCTGTGATTTGATCTATCTGACATGGAAGTTTGATGAGGCAAAGGAAAAATGCGTAAATAAATGTAATTTACTTTTAGATTTGACCAGGTCAGAGTTTGTTGGGTGTGTGGCAAGGTTCTTAGTCATTTCAGTCTGAAGCTTGCTTTGGATCACTGAAAGTCGCTCTGACAGTGATTGCATTTGGCACAGGGCCTTTTGCCCACATTTGCATGTGCACCAATTCAATGAATTCCAAGTAGAAATAAAATATTGCATCAACATTTTCCTTTTTCAAACCAAATAAATGAGACCTTCAGATGCAAAAATATTCAGTATTCAAAATTATAATTTTGACAAAGTACCAAAAGTTTCTGTTATTAGCAACACTTACAGACCAGGACATTTGAGTGGCTTTCTGCATACAAAACAACACTCAAGTCAAGAAATACAACATCATTTTTGGAAAGTAATTTGTCACCTAATTTACAATAAATAAAAAATGGTTCAATCTGCTTGAGTTTAAATGCTTTGCAAAGAGAAAACCAGACGGTGAAGAATGTGAAAATCTCACGGATTAAATCAAGAACCTCATTCAAGTGAAGTATTTCCAGCACAGATTGGACACACTGAGTGTCCAAGAAATGTCAAAGCAACAATGGAATTAAATCCAGTGAATGCCTTTGTGCATCTTGTAAGATATTTTCTCATAGGTCTGATGATTCTTGAGTGTGATGTGATGTTCTGTGCCTGTCTCGCTGTTCGTGCGTGAGTCTGGATTTTAGGGCAGCAGATGTTTCAGCTCATGACTGGATGGTGATGTAATTTCTGTCTGTGGAAGGTTGAAAAAACGACATTTAACCTACTTTTCATGTTCCAATATTCCTGGCAAAGTTATAGTCAATATTCACAATAATTAAAGGCAGGGTTTATAAACCTTGTCATTAAAAGAAAATTAGGAAACTATTAAAAAAGGGATAGACCATGGATATTTCATATTTAACTACACCATCATAAATACATATGTATAAGATTGCATTTCCATGCAAGAGCTCACAACAGTAATTATTAATTCAGCATTTTAAGCATTACAAAAGGGTAATCTGTAAGGGATAATGTGCTGCGACGCGGTCATTATGGGGAAAAGAACACCGACAGGCTGATCAGGAGCCCGACGCGAAGCGGAGGGATCTAGATCGGCATGAAGGTGTGACGGCATGAAGGAATGACCATAATTCACGAAGCATGAACTCACAAAGAGACATAACACGCTGCCACATGAGGTGTTGACCAGGTGTTGACTCAATTAGCTCCTAATCTTTTCTTCACAGAACGATAACAGACCTCCTTCATACAGTATTTCTAACATAGCACGCCCATCTTGTCCTCTGAGTAACAAACATAATATATGAAGCCCGTTTTGTTTATCATAACAATAGCTGTTAGATTACTAGAGATAAATGATTTTGTTTTACACACTAAAACTCATTTCTTACATTTGATTTTTCCCAGTTACAATTTCCCTAAGCAACATAATCAGTGTTTTGGGGATTTAAGGGTTATATGAAGGCATTGACGAACAACCACTTATCTTAAATAACCTTTCAGTTAAATACTGAGTAGAATAATGGTTGAGTCATACTTACTATGAGGACTAAAGTCTTTTATGTCACCAATAAAAGAAACATCTAACTGAGTTAGCATTTATCTTCTGCTAACTGTGCCAATTTAATCTTTTGAATGCGCCCCCCCCCCCTATGCTTTGGAGAGCACTCCCTGGATCAATCTGCAATCCTGAGTGTTTGAGTATTTTTAAATCTGAATTTTGTCAATGTTTTTATTCTAAACTATGGTGCATATTTCTTCTGCCAAGTGTCCATGGTTGCCTAAAATCTAATGTATCATAATACCTGAACATTATAATAGTTGTTTTTCAGATTTCTAACCACTATCATTGAATTGTCTTATTCCTAGTGGCCCCGCATACTGTAAAAGTGTGTGTAGCTCACTGCACAGTGTGCGGCTACACACTTTGTTTTTTTTGCATTGTCATTATGCTTCTCTACATTGTTGTATTGTGTTATTGCTACACCTGTGTGTCAATTAACATCCTGTCTCTGTTGCTACTCCTAAACGTTTTTCCTTTTGTATTCCTTAACATGTTTTCAGTCATGCTTTTGGTCAACAAAATTGTGCAATTGAAAATGTCCGTCTATCATTATCTAGCATCTACAGCCGATAATCACAGGTAAAGCGGTTGGTTGATGCTGACATCTACTGGTGGAACATTAAATGCATCAGCAGCTGTGTATCACTGCTTGAGGGAAATGTTGGTATTCATGAATACAAAATAAGCACAAAAAAAAGTGTTGCTTTGAGAATTGACTTATGAGAGAAAAAAATGATGTTCACACAGATTCAAATACTAAATGTTACATGGTCATTTCAATTTTTTAAATAAATGTATGGTTTCAACAGTGTTACCATTTTAGACACAAACCAAACAGTTTACGAAGAAAGATCTAAAATACTACTTACAAATTATATATATTTTTTTGTGTGTCCATGTAAATGAAAATGTTAATAGTTTGCATGATGGCTTTTATTTATTCAAAATCCCTGCAAATTTGATCCACAAAGGAAACATTTGTCACATGGTAATTGTCTGAAGCCTGATTGTTCCTATGTTGCTACAGTGTATCATGATATTACAGACTTTATAATTTCCCATCAGAAGCCTAAAAGTGACAGAAACCATTCGTAGTTCTTTTGCGTTTGGATAGTGACAACTTACTTACTTTGAAGTATCTTTTAGCTGTCCTGGATGGCTTCTTGATAATTTATCTTTTTGAATTACGGTTCAAAAGTGTGCTGTTGTCAGTCATAAAAAAAGCTGTTTAAGAAGAAGCTCCATTAAATTGAATGGACACTTTAAAAGCATTTTTTGGGACAATGATTCAAAGCTATTACGTGTCAACTGTGTGCCAAAGGAAAATAAAGGATAAACAAACATCTCATAATAATAGAGACTTTTTTTAGCCTTGTCACTCAGATCCAGGCTTATGGCATACATATTTACCCAAGGCGTGTCTTACTTGTAAGTGTTGGCAGACAAACATGTTGGAATTTTAAGTCATCCCTCTGGTATTATTTTAGACCATTCACGTGGACAACGCCTTGATAACATCAGTGCTATTAGTCATCCAAAGCAGTTGTTAGACGGAACATGTGACACAATGTGACACATTTGTTTGTCAAAACAATCACTGCATCCAAGTCATCTTCCTTATCACACACACAAAGCCACAAATGTGAGGGATATTAAAGTTAAAATGTCCAAATAAACTGAAAGGGTAAACAGAAACCCTTTGTGGTATCTCAGTCACTACACAGATGTCAACATTTATTATATTAACAATGCTTCAGCATCAAAAGTGTTGCCGGCAACCCACAGAGGATTATCACCTTAACTCTGTGGCTAAATGGAGCTTTGTAAACTTTGTTAGCTCCGTGTTTTACAGCATGTTTACTGTGCGGTTTAGAGTGATCTCCTAATTAACCATGTTCTCAGCAGCAGCAGCAAGCAGATGGTTTCAGCATGCACCGATGCTACTGTACCCCAAACAGCAGACACAGATAGCAACTAGCTGGTGACGAAATGTGCTCATCTGAAGGAAAGACCAAATATTTTTTATATATTGAAACCAATGTGGAAATGCATTGAATTTCCACATTGAAATTAAATGATTTTCATTCTGTCTAATGGCCAGCAGGGGGTGAATCCACTGGTTACCAAACATAAGTACATTTGTATAGAAGTCTATAAAACATTACCCTATTTCTAAATGTTTACCTCAGTAAAGAGTTCCTTAATGAGTTTAATGTTTCAATTGATATATCCAAGTGTTCTTCAATACAACATGATGTAAGTCTTTGAGCAAGTTAGACAAAAGCAGTGTATGCTTAAGACAGGGCTACTTTGTAATGACAGGTCACTGCTTTGGTGTTGTAATGTCTGGGTGCTTTCCGTGTTTTTCTCTTACAATTTGAAGCTTTTCATTGTGTGTATACAGTTCATGAGTGCAATCGTAATATTTTGTTTGCCTTATTACAGCTTTCTTGGCCAAAATGCCAAACTAAAGGCTTCAAAACCTATAGCTGCACATCTTGCATCCAAATGGTGAAGACTTAAACAAAGATAACATAAGATGTAATATTTGTCATAATAAACACAACTAAATTATAAATGCTAACGTTGCTTGTGTTGTAATATATCAAATAAAAGAAAACTAATTAAAACAACTTGGCTTTTCATTCTCAAACAAACAGCATGAGTTATATCAACTAATAAACTAATAAAATCAGCAGCCCAATCAAACAGAGTAAGAAAAGACAAAGCCTTTAGACAGGTAAAAAAAGGACATCATACACACCGAAGACTACACTATATATGAAGATAACAAAATGAAACAGGTAAATTGAAGTGTTCAGCTCTGTTGTACTAGACTAAATAATGAAAGGTCCTTTGACTCCATGCACAGAATAACATTTTGAAAGGTCATAGTCTCGACATCTATAGTCTTTCAGCATCTATTAATAAACCAGATTATTCTTGTGCTACCGTGCACCTGGCGACAAATACAACACACACAAAAATGATGAAAAACAGCATGCAGTCATCAGATTTGTAATTTGAAGAAAGTATTACCTTGACATAAACATTTTGCTGGCAGGACTTTGAAAGGAGGAAGATGTTTCTATGTCACTATGACTCCATTTAGATCACATTAACTTGAAACTCAAAGCTGGTCAGAACACTTTAGTCATCATTTTATTTCCAACAACAATCCGTCATTACATTTTTCCTTTTCCTTGGCACAAAGTGTACTCTACCACTTTGCCACTTCAACACAGAGAGGAGGTTGAAAACCTGACATCTTGGTGCCAGGATAACAATCTCCATCTCAACGTCAGCAAAACCAAAGAAAGAGAGGTACACGCCCCCATCGCCATCAATGGGACTACGGTGGAGAGAGTCAGCAGCTTCAGGTTCCTGTGTCCACATCACTGAGGACCTGACATGGACTCATCACACTAACACCGTCACCAAAAAAGCTCGACAGCGGCTCTTTTCCTCCGCAGGCTGAGGAGGTTCAACATGGACTCCAGGATACTCAGCAACTTCTTCAGGTGCACCATAGAGCAGTGGCTCCCAAACTTTTTGTGCCCAAGGCACACCAAAGGACAAGTAGAAATCTCAAGGCACACCTATTGTGCAAAATAGAGGCTTTGCATATGACGTCACCTTACCCGTGAAGTCATTAGGAAGCCTCTATAGCCCTTATAACACGTGTTATCACTCATATCATGTAAAATATCTGTAAATGTGCATAATTATTTACTAATGCCAAATAAAATGTGACAAAGACAACTATATTACTCATGAAATATTTATTAACGAAATATTTCAGAAATGTATTTGAAACTTTATCAAATTAGGCTTCATCAAAGCAGCAACACACTCATTTAAACCAGACAGGTCACAAAATAAAAATGAGGCAAAGGAAACTCAGCAGAAATTCAGCACAGAGAACTCTCAATGCAAGGAAGCTGCATTGTCCATGGTCCTGAACTACAAATTATAAATGTAACATTTCAGCAATCAGCATTGAAACATGTGCTATTGTAAATATTTTGCCGACTTACAAATTAGTGAGATACATGTGCCTGTCGGGGCGCGCAGCATTTTTAAATCCTTGGTGGCACTGAGGAGAGGGCCACTCGCAAGTCCTGTTCAACAGAGAGCCGTGACCTCCTGTTGTTCTTCATGTAAATCAGAGCAGAGAACGCCAACTCCAGAGATGGGGTCGTTACTAAAAAAATGTAATATATTACATATTACTTTTAAAAAAAAAAGTAATATATTACACTACTTCGTTACTATCAACTCGTTACTTTACTCGTTACTTTACTCACCGAGCACGTACGAACTGCGCATGCGTGAGGAGAAATAACTTTCCTTACCAGCAGGCGGCGGGAGTGTGTATTTGTCATTCAAAACAGGCAACAACCGGAAGACAGAGAAGAAGAACAGACTACCTGGGTTGCGTTCCAATAGTCCATTTAGCTTAGGAACCTTCCTAACCAAGTGAAATGACCCGGAAGTACGTCAGTGGCAGCCATGTTAAGTGCCGTTCCAATTCTCCAAATGAAAGGAAAGGAGGTTTCAAACTTCCTTTATAACCTCCTTTAGCTTAGGAACCACTGGACCTCCCTTGACGAAAGGAGAGGGGAAAATGCTGCCCCACAATGCATTGCAGCTGCAGCATTTGCCGTCACTCAACAGTCGGCCGTTCACGGAAACAACCGATTATGACTGAGAAATTATATCATGAACGTTACGGTGCTTATTAAGCTATTTAAAACGTATGTGGTAAGTTGCCAAAGTGCTTTGTTTTGAACGTTCATCAGTATTATAATCAAAAAGAGAAATATGAACGTTTGGGGTTTGTTCAACTTTTAAAAGATGTTTGAATGGTGATGTACACAGTGATAGATGTTTAGGACCAACGTTTATAATAAATACATTTGTATTGATTTTAAGATATTTTCATAGTTCATACAATCATACGTATTGGGATCATTTGTATTAAGTGGACCGGAGGGAGAGGGTGACGAGCATAAGTTTCACTTTCCTTTTTTATTTCAATTCCAACTTTGGTCATGAAGAATATGTTTCTCTGTTGTCCACGTTCATATAGCATAAAGCAACAGTATCAGAGCACGGTGCAGAGTCTCTAGATGAGTTTACAGTAGTCCCTCGTTCTTATTAAACATCCATGTTGTAGTCCGCTATAGAAAACTGTAGTTTCCATAGTTTCCCCACAGCAGCAGAAGCACATTCATGACGTCCGCTGGCGCATCATAAACACGTCGGATAGTGAAAGTGCAGTCGGATTCTCTAAAGTACCGCAGTCTCTTCTCTTAAGACCTTTTGAATTCTCCTATCCACTATCCCTTAACCCCGTGACGTTTCACTCAGAGGTCAAGGAATAGACGATAGGGTTAGAATTTAGGAGCTGATTTTTGGATTATCGGAACGCAACCCTGATATAAACAAACAACAAATAGCGTGTGTGGTAGCTTCACCTTAGCATGTGTTCTTTGCAGGTGTGTGTTGAGGTTGACGTGGTGTTTACAGCAGTGGATAACAGCTTCTGGCCTGGACTCAGTTTGCACCTCACCGTCACATTCCTGTCTATTCTTCGGACGAACTCAAAATAATGGGCATACCTCCACCCCTCGAAAGTTATCGCTGACTCAGCCATGTTTATGCAGCACTGCACGTGGAGATGTGGATGCGCAAATCGCGCAGATTACGTACATATAAACCTACTACTGATATAGTAAATAAAAAAATAATTATTTTTGTGTAGTTGTATATTGCAATAATAACGTATGGTTGTCACAAAATCCCACGGCACACACGGACTTGCCTCACGGCACACCAGTGTGCCGTTTGGGAACCACTGCCATAGAGAGTATCCAGACGGGCTACATCTCGGCCTGGTACGGCAGCTGCGCCACCCTCAATCGTAAGACTTTGGACGCCAGGACGGAGCTGCCATCCATGGAGGACCTTTACTCCCAGCGGCTCAGGAAGAAATCCCTCAGGATTATAAAAGACCCCCATCACCCCAGCCACACACTGTTCAGTCTGCTGCCGTCTGGCAGGCGTTACCGCTGCATCAGGACTAAAACCACCAGATTCAGAGACAGTTTCATCCCACGGGCCATAAGACTGTTAAATACCTGTAAAGCCCAAAAATAGAAAAACATGTTTTGACCTTTCAGATGTTGTTGTAGGGAGCCTCTGGAGCAGAAATGAAAGAGTTTTCACAGTTTTTACGTTTTGGTAAGTTTTTTGCGAAATGTTGTAATATTGCAACGTTGGGCTTAGGTGGGAGCAGAATTCCTGTATTTCTACTCACATTGTCTGAATAAATATATTGAACAACTAAGGGTTGATTTTCAGGATTGATTGCTTAGCCCTATATCAGTATATAGCATGAATAATAATCACACATCAGTCATATTTTTGATGAATAGTCATTTATTAAATATGAATATGGTAGTCCAAAAAACAGTTTCTGACATCAGAAAAGCACAGATGGACACCATAATTGGTGCATTGGGTGTTTGTGTACCCTTTACTGCAGTGTCTACAGCGTCCTCTCTTGGTCTTCCCTGGAAAATGTGCCACTAGGTCCTTCCGTACAGCCAGTGGAGGTTGTGATCTCTTGGATGGGGCCCCGTTTGGTGGACTCCCATCATCTGAGGATGGTCTCTTCTGAGCAATCAACGGGCTCCTTGATGTCACTGTCGCTGCTGTGCTCCCGTTGCCTGAAGATGGTCGTCCTCTCTTTGGTGTTTTCATGGGAGTTGTGTTCAATCGGATTAGAACAAAAATACATTAGGATACAAGTCAAAAATATTACAATGAAATATAAAAAAATATTACAAATAGCAGAAATGCATTCTTACCAGGATGAGAGAGGATGCTAGATCTGCCTGAAACGGTCTCCTGTTCAGGATCTCCTGCTTCACCATCTTTAGAGCTTTGCACTCCCGCTTGTAGAGGAGCCAGGCGTTGATCACAGCAAGGATGATGGTGTGCCAGCGTCGGGACTTCATGGGGAACTTATATTTGGCCGTAAACGAGTCCAACAAATCCATACCTCTTGTGTACTTGTTGTACGTAGCCACAATGGAAGGCCTCTCCACTTCTACGTAGGTTTTGTTGGCTTCGTCCCAGCGTTGAATTATCTGCACAGGGTCTGGTCCAGCAAAGGATGAGACAAGTGTGACCGCTCTGCTGTCATACCATTTGACAGCACAGATGTTGTGGTTGGTCTCCACTCGGATGTCAAAGCTTCCTCTCCCTTTTTTCTTCAAGCTCTTCTCCTCTTCAAGGTTACAGTTGGGTAAGCGCACCTGCCTGGCTGTTCCTAGATAAGGAATCTATTCTGCACAGTTTCTATCATATTCTGTTTCTATTATATTCTATTCTATTGTATTTACTTGCGCTATTTTATCTGTTTTATTGTGTTGCACTGTTGGAGGAGCCTGTGAACTAAGATTGTCATTGTCATAACTACACTGTAGATATGCATTGCACACATGATAATAAAAGCCTTGAAACTTGAAACTTTCCGCTCTTAGAACAAATATCTTCTTGAAAGATCTTGAAAATCAAACAAGGCTGGTGAGCTGCTATTCTGAATATATGATCATGAGCGAAATGAGATCCAGGAAACCCCAATGGAAATCGGGGATTCTAATCAAATGAACTTTCAATGGTCACACATGTACTCAGGACCGCACACACAGTGCACTTTAGACTATGCAATTAACCCATTCCAGTATAGGAGGCTTATGGCAGTGCATAGCCTCATCAGCCTTTATTGACTTAATACTAATGAAAAGTTGAAAAGCTGCAGCTAATGCATTTATAAGCCGGTCTCCATTATGGAGGAAATGATGCTGAAATGAACACAGCAAAGTGGAATAAAGGCATTCAAAAACAGGAAGAAAACTGACAAATTAACACACACAAAAAACTCATGCTCTGTAAGTATTTCATTAGGATAATGCACTTAGTATTAACACTGTTAAAGAAAAACAAACATACAGCAACCAGCAGCAAACAAATAACATTAACAGTTGCAGAGTCTGTTGGTAAGGTGTACTGGTGAAGTTTGTCCTTTATCATCTTTTGATAACCTGATTGGTTAGCAGGCCAGCTCTGTTATAATTGGACAACTGCTTAAAGATGTGCCGCCCCTAAGCCTATGTGTTGCTAGCCAATAGTGTTACATAGTGATGTCAATATGTTATGGAGTCTAAAGTAGGCTTTTCAGGCAAGGGGGGAGTGTGGAGGGGATGTGATTGTAGCCTTTGCAGACCATTTACATGCACAGAAACCTATATAACAATATCATTTCATTTTCATGTTTTACCTGGAGCCCTGTTTTGTCGTTTAATCTGTAAATTCTCTTTTCCCGTTTTTTTAATCCTAAATGAACACAATCAGATCATTTCCTGTATCGAGCAGGTCCCGATACAGGACATTATATGCAGGAGGGTGCCAGGCAGGCAGCTGTTATTCAAATGACACAAGCATGTTACAAAATAGAAATCACCTTGAGTGTGATTACATGTTGTAGAGGAATATGTCTACTGGAGGCAATTTTCCTCTAAATTTCATTTTCACTGACTCCAATTAAAAACTCAAGAGGAAACCATGCAGGATTTGACTTTAGTAGAAATTATACACTTTTTATGATCAACTGAGGAAATAAGCTAGAGAAAGCAAAGTTAAAGTTATGCTTCTCCAAAGACTTGTAAAGTGATTCGGTTTAGTCACAGCCTTTAGCATACAGGGAAAACACTCATCAAATAAAATGTTAATCCGGAGCATAAGAGCTTCATTTTGGAGATCTTGAGGGAAAAAAGAAAATACATTCATAACGACAAATGCAACTTTTATTCAAAATCATTCCTCATGAGCACAGCTTATAAGAACATAGCCTATGAAAATATCTGTATGATTGAAACCGTACACATACAAGCATCACAGTGTGCCCTGTTTTTGTGTCTAATCAGAGTGATAAAAACCTTAAAAAGCACAAAGGATGCTTCATAAGATTCACAGTGCAAACCCATTATGGCATTTTGGCTGTTACGTGTTCCGTCTTGCAGCCATTTCTCAAATTGACACTCGATGGTAAAGCCGCCTTAGATCTGTGCATTTTTCTTCCATGTCTACTTACATTAATACTTATTTATTTCAATGTCCTCATGTTTCTGAGAATATATAACCAGATACCAGAGTAAGCATATCTAATGTCATTAAATAATTGATCATACAACAGGAAATCATACATCTGGATTCTCAAACTGAGCAGATCACTGTTGTTAAATGAAAACCTCTTTTAGTGACCTCAATGCTTTTAATTTAAATAGGAACTGTAACTGCTGTAGCTATATTACATTTTCCACAGTAGGATTTTTCTGGATTGTCGGTTTACTGAACATAACCTGTTGTATTTTCGTTACATGTAGTCTGTTTGATTCTACTGTCAAATGTATGAGCTATGCAGAATGTGTGAGCAAAGAGCTTTTTGCTTTTCAGCATCAAACTGAATTTATGCAAGAACATGTATGCAAGAATGAATGCATGAATTCTGTTCGCTATGTCAGAGGCGCATGTGCAAGAATGAGTAATACATATGCAATGGCTTCAACAGATTTATCAAATCAAAGGGCAATTCCTCTGTTTGCCCTCATTATTCATTCCAGTGAAAGCCTTATTTTAATGAACTAACTCCTATCTGAATGTATTTACTCAAATGTAACATTAAGTGTGTCACAGTCAAGATGAGAGCTGGTTAAATCTGCAGATGAAAAGCAGCTTCAGGTCCTTTATCCAACAAAAAAACGATCCTTTAGGAAATAGGGATGCTATACTGTAAGAACTGCAAAAGATAATTCAATGCACATTAACACATTAGTAACACTTAAGTCATCTTAATTTAAACACTTAATGTTATGATTGTAATTATGTGGGAAAAGTGAATGGGTCACATGAAGTAACATAAAATCCTTTGGTGTTTTGTGACTGAAGCCTTTTTCTAATCATTCTGTCATTCTATCATAGAAGAGGTTTACTTTTTTAATTTATAGCAAAATATGATGATCCCTGAGAAAATGATTGATTTCAATATGTTATTCATATACTCTCTTATCACTGTGGTTGTCTCTGTTCACACATTATTTCTTTTACCATACAATACTTTAACTGAGGTAAAGAAAAAGTTATTTTCAAAGAAAAGAAGGATTTCCCCCCCCATGCATGCTAATTAGTACACCCATATATCATAGTAATCCTGATTATTACCTAAAATAATACATTGGTATGATGTTAGCTACTGTAAGAAATTAAAATCAATGTTGATATGGCGTAATTTAAATTAAATATAGGGTTTTAATTTAAAGCAGTTTTATTCTGAAAAAAACGGAAGTTCACACTAACAATTAACTTAGCACTTTTATTCTGAAAATTCTTGATTTCCGGTTAGAATTAGTGATGGGTGTCACTACCCGATCCGTCCCCCTGCCCGATCGGTACTGCACATGTGCGAGATGTTCCGCCATATTGGACAACTCCGGACGGCAACCCAAGATGGACACTTGACACAGTGGCTTTTAGCAAAGCTCAAAAAGAAAACTCGAGAGAGATGAGTTATTGTTATTACAACGTGACTTCACTATTATTTAACAACTCTTTTTATTGGGTTCTTTTATTTGGGGTTAAGTACATTGTCAGAATAAGTGAGAACATAATTTAACTTGTGTTGGACAGCCATATGCCATACATTTTTGCATACATTCACAGTAAATATTTATTCAGTATGATAGCTGTCTAACAGAAGTTAAATCCATTTCTCACTTATTCTGACAATATGGGAAAACTAGAGGAGAGGGATGATGCCTACGAGACTCTGCTGAGCCGTGAAACGGAGAGGGCGGAGATGCAGATCCGTCTGGCCGAAGAACAAATACAGCTGTGCCGGCTTCAGCTAACTGAAACCTCACTGAGAATTCAGCTCCTCAAAGCACGCCTGGATGATCCAGCTGCCTTTGAATGAATGTTTTATTGTTGTTACCCTAGTCTAGTGGGAGTATTTTTTTAAATTACAATTTCATTATGATTTGATGTCCTTTATGTATTTAAAAATATAATTAAACATGTCTCTGCAATGTGGTCTCTTGTCTTCCTTGTATTATTTTTCATGTCCACTAGATGGCGATCGGTAGGATTAAAGCACTGATATTCAGGATCTAGTCATCTTGAACAAACGTAATCTGGATCAGGCTGTCCTATCCTGAATTGCTTTGAACTCCATGGACAACATTTGGCCGACTTGTCTGATCCTGGATCACAAAAAATGGGATTTCAAAATCTGATCGGATCTGATTGAGATTAAAAGTTTTGAACTCCTGGGCCCAGGATAATGTTTGACTGTATTGCCAGACCTAATGTCCTTCATGTCAGTAAATGTACTACTTTGAATTTACCCTCTGTATCCATCCATCCATCTTCTCCCGCTTATCCGTGGTCGGGTCGCGGGGGTAGCAGTTCCAGCAGAGCCCCAAACTTTCTTTTCCCTGGCCACATCAACCAGCTCTGACTGGGGGATCCCAAGGCGCTCCCAGGCCAGCGAAGAGATATAATCCCTCCACCTGGTCCTAGGTCTACCCCTTGGTCTCTTCCCAGCTGGACGTGCCTGGAACACCTCCCTAGGGAGGCGCCCAGGTGGCATCCTAACTAGGTGCCCGAACCACCTCAACTGGCTCCTTTCGACGCGAAGGAGGAGCGGTTCAACTCCGAGTCCCTCCCGGATGACTGAACTTCTCACCTTATCCCTAAGGGAGACACCAGCCACCCTGAGGAGAAAACCCATCTCGGCCGCTTGTATCCGCAATCTCGTTCTTTCGGTCATGACCCATCCTTCATGACCATAGGTGAGGGTAGGAACGAAAACGGCCCGGTAGTCAGAGAGCTCAGCTCCCTTTTCGTCACACACTCCATTGTTCCCTCACTCGAGAACAAGACCCCGAGATACTTGAACTCCTTCACTTGGGGTAAGGACTCATTCCCTACTTGGAGTGGACAGTCCATCGGTTTCCTGCTGAGAACCATGGCCTTAGATTTGGAGGTGCTGATCCTCATCCCAGCCGCTTCACACTCGGTTGCGAACTGATCCAGTGAGTGCTGAAGGTCGCAGACCGATGATGCCATTAGAACCACATCATCTGCAAAAAGCAGTGGTGCAATCCTTAGTCCACCAAACTGCAGACCCCCTCCCCCACGACTACGCCTCGAAATCCGACCCATGTATATTTCAAACAGGATTGGTGACAAAGCGCAGCCCTGGCGGAGGCCAACCCTCACCGGAAATTGGTCCGACTTACTGCAGAGGACCCGGACACAGCTCTCGCTTTGGGAGTACAGAGATTGGATGGCCCTGAGTAGAGACCCCCGCACCCCATACTCCCGCAGCACCTCCCACAGTAACTCCCTGGGAACTCGGTCATACGCCTTCTCCAAATCTACAAAATACATGTAGACCGGATAAGCGTACTCCCAGGCCCCCTCCAGGATCCTTGCGAGAGTAAAAAGCTGATCCGTCGTTCCACGACCAGGACGGAATCCGCATTGTTCCTCCTCAATCTGAGGTTCGACAATCGGCCTGACCCTCCTTTCGAGTACCTTAGAGTAAAGTTTCCCGGGGAGGATGAGTAGTGTGATGCCTCTGTAATTGGCACACACCCTCTGATCCCCCTTTTTGAAAAGGGGAACCACCACCCCGATCTGCCACTCCTTCGGTACTGTTTCCGACTTCCACGCAACGTTGATGAGACATGTCAACCATGACAGTCCCTCAACACCCAGAGCCTTCAGCATTTCTGGGCGGATCTCATCCGCCCCTGGGGCTTTGCCACTGTGGAGTTGTTTGACCTCAGTGACCTCCCCCGGGAGTTTGGTGTTGATCCCCCGTCATACTCCAGCTCTGCCTCTAACATAGAGGGCGGAGTTGTCGGGTTCAGGAGTTCCTCAAAGTGTTCCTTCCAATGCCCTAACACTCCATCAGTTGAGGTCAACAACGTCCCATCCTTACTGTACACAGCTTGGATGGTTCCCTGCTTTCCCCTCCTGAGGTGTCGGACAGTTTTCCAGAACAACTTTGGTGCCGCCCGAAAGTCCTTTTCCATGTCTTCTCCAAACTTCTCCCACACCCGCTGCTTTGCCTCGGCCACAGCTGAGGCTGCTGCCCTTCGGGCCCGTCGGTACCTTGCAACTGCCTCGGGAGTCCCCCGGGATAACAAATCCCTGAAGAACTCCTTCTTCAGTCGGACGGCTTCCCTGACCACCGGTGTCCACCATGAGGTTCGAGGGTTACCGCCCCTTGAGGCACCTAAGACCTTGAGACCACAGCTCCCCGCCGCGGCTTCGGCAATAGAGGCTTTGAACACCGACCACTCTGGTTCAATGTCCCCAACCTCCACAGGAATGCCCAAAAAGCTCCGCCGGAGGTGTGAGTTGAAGGCCTCCTGAACTTGGGCCTCCTCCAGACGTTCCCAGTTCACCCGAACTACACATTTGGGCTTACCAGGTCTATCCAGAGGCTTCCCCCGCCACTCGACCCAACTCACCACCAGATGGTGATCCGTTGACAACTCCGCCCCTCTCTTTACGCAAGTGTCCAAAACATACGGCCTCAGGTCCGATGATACGATAACGAAATCGATCATGGACCTTCTGCCTAGGGTGCTCTGGTACCACGTACACTTATGAGCATCCTTATGTTCGAACATGGTGTTTGTTATGGCCAATCCATGACTAGCACAGAAGTCCAGTAACAAACCACCACTCCGGTTCAGATCAGGGGGGCCGTTCCTCCCAATCACGCCCCTCCAAGCGTCTCCATTATTGCCCACATGTGCGTTGAAGTCTCCCAGCAAGATTAAAGAGTCCCCTTCAGGAGCCCCATACAGGACTCTTTCCAGGGTCTTCAAGAAGGCCATATACTCCGAACTGCTGTTTGGTGCATAATCACACACAACAGTCAGAGTTTTCCCCCCCATAACCCGCAGGCGTAGGGAGGCGACCCTCTCGTCCACTGGAGTAAACTCCAACAACGAAGCACCCAACCAGGGACTTGTGAGTATCCCCACACCTGCCCGGCGCCTCACACCTTGAGCAACTCCGGAGAAGTATAGAGTCCAACCCCTATCCAGAAGTAAGGTTCCAGAGCCGACACTGTGCGTAGAGGTGAGCCCAACCGGATCCAACTGGTAACGCTCCACCTCCCGCACAAGCTCCGGCTCCTTCCCCCCCAGAGAGGTGACGTTCCACGTCCCCAAAGCCAGCTTCTGTCGCCCGGGTCTGGTCCGTCGAGACCCTCTGCTTTCACTGCCACCCTTCTGGCAGCACCCCCGACCCCATCGCTGTTTCCCGTAGGTGGTGGGACGGAGAAGCGGAGGTGTTGCCCACGTTGCCTTTTCCGGCAAGCCCGGCCACCAGACGCTCACCGACGAGTCCTCCTTCTGGGTCTGGCTCCAGAAGGGGACCCCGGGCTTCCTCCGGGCCGGGTATCCTCACTTCTTGGTTTTTCTTTCACGAGGTCTTTTGAACCAATCTTTGTCTGGCCCCTTGCCTGAGACCAATTTGCCATGGGAGACCCTACCAGGAACACAAGGTTCCAGACAACACAGCCCCCAGGTTCATCAGGGCACACAAACCTCTCTACCACGGTAAGGTGCTGGTTCTTCAGAGAGGTACCCTCTGTATGTGTTAAGTAAATAAAGTTGTCTTGCCTTGAATGAAATTCACGCAACTCTTAATATTAGATAGGCCTACTTTGTTTTTAAGTGGCGATAGAGATTGTGTGTTATCTGAAATCACCATACTAACTTTTCTTCTTCTTGTATTTTGTTCGTTTGTTGTTTAAGGGCGGCTGGAAAACAGCTTTTAGGCGCAATACCGCCCCCTGGATCATAAATAGTGTAATGGATACTGCCCTGAATGACAGACTTTTTTCCCACTCGTTACAAAAAAGGCATATTCGTCGTGTGACTGCATGTGCCGAACCGTGACGTCTGAACCATGACGTCCGAACCGTGACGGTACGTGACGAATACGGATACCGTTACACCCCTAGTAATAGTAGTAATTCATATTTCGTGAACCCTTTGAAGAGTAGCCTATTGTCACACCGGTGTGATCATTCTATAATACACCATTTAAGCCCAGGGGAGAAATGCTAACGCTACATTAGCATCGGCGATCTTTTCTACTTCATGCTATCTGCACAACTGGTTGACATTAAACATTAAAAAGATCAGGCAGTTCAGAGATAATCAAAGGAAGGCAGGCAGGCAGCTTTGCATGACATTCTTCTGGACGTGTTTCATTGTGGTGATAGTGACGTCCATCTTGGGGACGTGTGTTGTTGTGCAAGACCAGAGATGTAGTTCATTGAGTGTTTCACACAACATTTTTTGTTACTTCACAGTTTTACGACACATTTTTATTCTTTTGACTGGCAAAATTATCTTTATCTTTAAAATTATCTTTAAAATTTAAATTTAAATTCGTGGCACAATTCAAACGGGATCGAAAGATAATCTTTCTCTCGCCATTGACTTCAATACATAATTTTTCAGAAATAAGGTCCCATGGAGGTCCACCGGAAGGGGAGGGACTTCGCCACTCTATTAAGCAACAGAAAAAGGCAGGAATTGCATTGGACCCGCCCCCCGTCGACGCCGGCCAATAGGAGAAACATGGAGTAACCAAGGCAAGGCAAGTTTATTTATATAGCACCTTTCAACACAAGGCAATTCAAGGTGCTTTACAAAAATGAAAGACATTCAGACAAAGGCATTTAAAAACAGTAAAAGATAATAAAAGAAACATTAAAAGAAAAAATACATGAATAAAAAGTTACAGTGCAGTTTAAGATATGAATAGTTCACACAGAAGTTCCACTTTACTGATGAACACAACGGCTCAGTTTCAATTAAAAGCAGCGACAAAAAGATAAACCACACTAAGTCAATACCCTTATATGTTAGTATGTATACAGAACATGACTAAAAAATTTTCTAAGATGTAACGTTAACCCTTCATACCTCAGTCTACTTTTAAGACACTAAAATAACTAGGGATGCACGATATTGGTTTTTTGAAACCGATACCGATACCGATAACTTCCTGCTTCTCAAGACCGATACCGATAACAAAAAAAATGTTACGCCACTAATTATTTTAACGCGATTAACGCATGTGTATTTTTTTTCCTTGGCCGCCCCGTAGTTTCAGAGTGCATCGAGTTTAAAATACCATCTACAAGCTGATGCTGACAGCCCCGCTCCTGCCGCCCGCTTGTGGCAGACCACACTTCCACGATCACCAGCAGGCACCGACTGGCCATCTGGAGGACCAGGAGGGTGTGTGTATGTGTGGCCCGAGCGAGCGAGAGAGAGACCTTACGTGCATTGTTGTTGTTAGCATCTGGTGCTAGCTAGCTGCGCTAACGGATATAAGAAGCTGTTTAAATGAAAACAGAGGAGCGACATTTCGCCACAACTGCGCCGAGCACTTGACTTTATGCAGGAAGCCAGACAGTGAGACATTGTACGAAAAGTCAGCACACTCAGCACGGATAGTGCGCAACATGATTGCAGCGTCCAGGCAGCTCCGGTTCGAGCATATGCCTTGAGTTGCACATAGCTCCAACGCGCGCGCGCGCGCACACACACACACACACACACACACACACACACACACACACACACACACACACACACACACACACACACACACACACACACACTTTGTATTGTATTATTGTCTTCGTACGCTTTTAACACACCATCGTAGCGATGGCGATGTTTCAGGTGACTGATCAGGTTCGAAGTATTAGGGAGCGCTGGATTTGTGAAGAACTCCCCTCTTCCTAAACCACTAATACCACAGTACTGGCAAAACGGGAGGAGCCGAGTGAAAAACAAGCGCCCCTCATCCCAATCCACCCACACCGCAGTATTTTTTTCTTTTTTTGTACCCAAAAAATATATTGTATATTATCGGGGCTATTAATACTGGTATCGGGTTTATCGGGATGACGTCATAATTCCTAATATCGGATAATTATCGTGCATCCCTAAAATTATCGTGCATCCCTAAAAATAACGTATTCCAATTTTTATTTTGTTTTCGCGCATGGAATTATACCGGCTCTCGTTTCAGTACACATAACAATGGAACCATAGCAACGGAACTGACAGGCAACAGTCAGAAACTTGACTCTTACACTCTTTACTTCACAAACAAAGATGGTGGATGAGAATAGATCTATAAAACGATAAGCAATGCGCCAGAATCAAGGTGAGACTATCCGCATCCTTTAAAACTCTACGCACATTCGTTTCACCGAAATAAGTAAACGACTGTATTTGAGTGAGTTAAGGCATTAGTTTGCTTCATTAAAGGGTGTTAATGAATACGTGTTCTCCAGTGCCTTTTGTCCGCTTTAAAGGGGACCTATCATGTAAAATGCACTTGTCTACGTGTTTTATACATGAATATGTGTCCCCGGTGTTCCAGGGAACTCACCAAGTGTCAGAAAACACAACCCTCTCTCTTTTCCTCCATACCCAAATCTCTAAAAACGGGGCTGCAACGGATCTGATACAGACTGATCCAGATTTGAATAATTTTCTACGTCACTAAGTGGTGCTCCGCTTAGTGGTCAATTGTCCACCTATCAGGGGAATGTGGGGTTGGGCCACGGCAGGCCATTGCCGCTCGAAAGCGCTGGAGACGCTGTAGTACATATGCCAGGCCTGTAAGTGGCGCTGTAGTCTGCCACAAAAGCAGGGAAGAAGACTTCCCGCGCATGGTTGCCATGGTTGCCCTTCTGTTTATTCTCTGCTGTGGCTCTTTTTCTCCCTCCCCGAGGCAAGCGTTTGCTCCCGCTGCTGTAATTCAATGCAATCCCTCCCTCGCTGTAATTCTCTCCGGTAGTCCACCAGCAGATGACAAACACCCACCTCTCCACCTCTTCCAAGGGACGAGGGAACCGCGCGGCAGAGTTTCAGTTAGATTTTTTTTCGCCGGTCAACATCTCCGTTAAAGTTTAAATCTTCCGGACAAAATTAGAAAAGTGCCGGTCAAAGGTCTTCTTTGTTATTTATTGAGCTTTAAAACAAATGAATAATGACTCTATATAATCATATAAGAATAAAACACGGAGGACGGAGATCTCTTTTTCTCCCCCTCTTCTCCCCGCTGCAGCCCAGCAGCTGATCTCAAAGCACGCTCCCCTCTCCTGCGGGGGGGCGTGGTCAGGTGCAGCTCACAGAATCAGCCCCCTGCAAAAACAGGGCTGGAAAGAGCAAATAGAGCGAAATGAGGCATGGCTAAAATGCAGGATCTGTTTGGTATTTTGAAAAAAAAACTATTTATATACTTTATATAGGTATGGCCCTACAATATATTGTTCAAATATAGCATGATATGTCTCCTTTAAGGTAGGGTTAATGTTGCTCTCAAAGTGCACCAGATTGATGCTTTTAACTTCAATATTTAAAAAAAAATCTAAGCCCCGGATCTCCTACAAACCTAAATCCGCCACTGCACGGCAGACTGTCCAAAACTGGATTTGAACGGGTCCACCGCGTCCCCCCCTACACATGCTGGCTATTCTGTTTCGCAACATGTTCTCTATCTATGGTACGTCTCTACTGGGAGTTGTAGTTTTAAAAGACGTTTTCGTATTTCCCATAATAACAAGTTGCCAGTATTAAACTGTGTACATCCCTGGAGGTTTAGGGGATAGGAAACACTCACATTTAAAACATATAATTAATAAATGGGTAAAAATTGCTTGTGCCCATAATGGGCAGCATTAATATCTATACACACATGCCAGCTAAGGTCAGAAGAGCTTTATTTAACAGCTGGTCTTATGTTTGTGACCCCTGTTGTTAATTGATAACATTACATTACATTACATTACATTAATTGATAAGCCTGAAACATGCACTTGTCAAGGTTCAGAGGCAAATTTTGCAAATATGGCAGTAGCCATCGATCAGCTTAAGATAAGATATACTTTATTGATCCCAAATTGGAACATTTGCGTTACATCAGCATGTGTAACAGTTGTAAATATGCAGTGGTGTTTATTTGTAAATCATTTAGTATAATCACACAAATTCTGTGTTTTATATTTAACAATTCTATGTTCTTTATTTATTGATTGTTCAATACCTGACAAGGCCGGAGATGAAATATCTACATACATCTTATAAGAGTATAATACATTATGTATAATATCAGTTAAAATAAGTGCTTCAACATAGTTAACATTGCTGGAGGTATGCACAAATATTGATAGATGTCTTGTAATGCACTATTGAGGAACCTGCGACCCAAGTTTTTCATTCAGTGCAGAACTACACCACAGTTGTGTAGGCCTATATGATATGTCAATAAACCTTAGAAAATCTTGAAATCTTGAAAGGGATGTGCAAAATAGTCATTATATACAGTCTTTAATTAACTATTAGTAGAGAATAACGAGTAATGAATATACTTTATAGGGATCCTATTAATATCTAATAATAAAAATAATGAAATTCAATAACATGCTTTAACCACTAGGTGTCCCTTTATATCAGCTGTGCACCTTTATGGTGTAAATACAGCCTATCTACCAATTGGATCAAATATAAAAGTCAGCCGAATTAGTGTTGATACTGCAAGGAGACGTATTGTGTGAAAAGAAATGTAAGATGTTGTTTAATGGCTGATATATTTATGATCCACGTCACGTTTTCAGTTCCTCATGTTTGTCTAGAAGTCTTCTCATCAGGGCTCTATAAATACAGAACTACGGCAGATATTTAATATTTAATGCAGCCGAACCGTGTATTACAATGCCGTTATGTGATGACTTTCAAAGAGAAAAGCAAGCACACTCGGAATAAAGTATTATTTTATTTTTAAAAAATGTTTTCGGTCTGTTTCCGGTATTTGTTAATGACGATGTGCTGTGAGATGTGAGACTGGAATTGCACAGGGGAAAATAACGTAGGCTATCTTTAGATGGGGATTTTGTTAAACTAATATGTTTGCGCTGTGGACCAACACTATACGTTGACGGGGAAGGGAGTTGCAATAAAGATAACACCATTAAACAGTTACACAACATAACATAGGCCGATTGTCGAACCTCAGATTGAGGAGGAACAATGCGGATTCCGTCCTGGTCGTGGAACGACGGATCAGCTTTTTACTCTCGCAAGGATCCTGGAGGGGGCCTGGGAGTACGCTTATCCGGTCTACATGTGTTTTGTAGACTTGGAGAAGGCGTATGACCGGGTTCCCAGGGAGTTACTGTGGGAGGTGCTGCGGGAGTATGGGGTGAGGGGGTCTCTACTCAGGGCCATCCAATCTCTGTACTCCCAAAGCGAGAGCTGTGTCCGGGTCCTCGGCAGTAAGTCGGACCCATTTCCGGTGAGGGTTGGCCTCCGCCAGGGCTGCGCTTTGTCACCAATCCTGTTTGTAATATACATGGATCGGATTTCGAGGCGTAGTCGTGGGGGGGGGGGGGTCTGCAGTTCGGTGGACTAAGGATTGCACCACTGCTTTTTGCAGATGATGTGGTTCTGATGGCTTCATCGGTCTGCGACCTTCAGCACTCACTGGATCGGTTCGCAACCGAGTGTGAAGCGGCTGGGATGAGGATCAGCACCTCCAAATCTGAGGCCATGGTTCTCAGCAGGAAACCGATGGACTGTCCACTCCAAGTAGGGAATGAGTCCTTACCCCAAGTGAAGGAGTTCAAGTATCTCGGGGTCTTGTTCTCGAGTGAGGGATCAATGGAGCGTGAGATGGGCCGGAGAATCGGAGCAGCGGGAGCGGTATTGCAGTCGCTTTACCGCACCGTTGTGACGAAAAGGGAGCTGAGCCGGAAGGCAAAGCTCTCTGTCTACCGGGCCATTTTCGTTCCTACCCTCACCTATGGTCATGAAGGATGGGTCATGACCGAAAGGTGAGAAGTTCGGTCATCAGGGAGGGACTCGGAGTTGAGCCGCTCCTCCTTCGCGTCGAAAGAAGCCAGTTGAGGTGGTTCGGGCACCTAGTTAGGATGCCACCTGGGCGCCTCCCTAGGGAGGTGTTCCAGGCACGTCCAGCTGGGAAGAGACCAAGGGGTAGACCTAGGACCAGGTGGAGGGATTATATCTCTTCGCTGGCCTGGGAGCGCCTTGGGATCCCCCAGTCAGAGCTGGTTGATGTCGCCAGGGAAAAGAAAGTTTGGGGCTCTTTGCTGGAACTGCTACCCCCGCGACCCGACCACGGATAAGCGGGAGAAGATGGATGGATGGATGGACAACATAACAGAAATAATATCGATAACAGCGTCCCTAGCAACCACCTTGGTAACAATGAAAACGTCGCGATTTCCTGAAGTAATCTTCCTAATAACTAGCAAACTAAAGATCATGTACATCCACTGCACACATAATCTGAAATAACAACTCATATTTCTCGCATCAAATGACATCAAAACGCATTTTAATGGCCAAACTAACTTTAAAATAGGCATTTTCCACCGAGAATAAAACGAAGTTCGGCCATGTTTTCTTTTTCTGCAGGGAGAAATTTGAAGATCACGTGACATAGACGCCAGCCATTGGAATGAATGGTGAAAAAAACGGGGTTTGTCAAACAGAACACATGGTGTAGTCCAAACGATAGCTGGGGATTCTGGGTAGTATAGTGTCTTCTGCCATCCTTTACTCTGAAAAAATATTTGTTTCTCCGAATCGAAGGGGAAATATACAAAAGCATTGCACACAATTTAAACCAATCAATGTTGTGTAATTAACAAGGATAATCTGGTGTTCTTTAGTCGATGAGTAGTGCAGATATCACTGTAAAATCAATCGACAGTAAGAGGAATACTTACTTCCGGGTGTACAATTCTCCGTTATCCAATGGGAATGGACGCTCACATTGCCTTTAAGGGCAGCCGACACAAACGAATGCCGTGCTTCCATGAGCGTCAAATCCCGCCGCAAATGGGAATACATTGCAATCAGTTGAAAGCTATTTGCGTCCCTTTATGACGCTGAAGAAGCCTAGGAGCGTCAAAACTGGACGCCACGGACACTGACCAAACGTCGCTCCTGGACGCTTAGGGAGTGAGAGTGTGTTGGACCGAACGCACGCTACGAGCAACAGCTGATGGGGAGAGCGCCTCCACTCGCACATTTCATTTGTACATCACCGCATCTTTTGTGTAATTAAATGCTGTTAACTTTTATAAGCTTCCCTTGACTCTTTTCAGTCTGTCCTGCTCTCAGGGTTCAATAATTACTAACACTACACAGATTCAGTTCCTCTGTCCCTGAAAAGTGTTACTCCCAAATAAAATATGAAGACACAACTGTCTTTCACACTTCTATCTATCCGTGATGTTGGGTACTGAGAGAGAGCTGACATAAAACTTGAATCAGTATTCATAAATGTGCCATGTTGCTGTTATGAAGCTCCTCATAATGAATTTACCATGTGCCGAAGTGCGATATCCTTTTGCTTTTTTATGGCTTTTTAAATGTTTTGTTTTGCACTGAAGTCTGACGCCTGCTGCCCTTGGTTCAAGATTTTGGCAGTTCTATTATTCACGTCCCTGATGAGGCTGCATTATCCCATTAGCTCCAAACACTGGCGGCCACATGAGGGGCCAGTGACAAGCTGTCTGAGAGAAACTCAGTGTGCTTGGGACAGGGAGTCTCTGTTAAACCTCATTCATGGCAGCATGTCAACAGCCTAACTGCAAACAATGATACCTCACCAGCCCTTTTTTAAAATACATCTAATTTTCTTATTATAACTAGCCACATGTCATTCTGCACATGAGGGTTTTTCACCAGTGGGTTATAACAGTTCTGAAGTCAGGCCTGCAGCTACCACTGAGGTCATGTTACTTGTTTGCTTACATATTTTAGTGAGTGATGGGTAAATGGACTGTATATTAATATTGTTTTTTTATATAAGGTTACAGTGTTGCATAAACTGTAGTTACAGGGAATAGTCGGTTCTTTATACAACATTTTGGTTTTAAAATGGTTGTTTTTATGGCTGAAGAACATATGGCTGATGAACAAGATAAACCGTCAACATAAGAAAATTAAGATTGGTTTAAGTGCAGTGGACCTTAACCCGACCACCACACAGCCAGCCCTGTCACACGAAACACCCCCCAAAGGCGGATTCAACGGCCCAGAATCAGAGGGAGGAGACCCTGGAGGGTAGCTAAGCTAACCCAGCCAGGACTAATGCTATGCAACTATCCAGCCTGCTCCTGGCTAATGTTGAAAGAAAATAAGATGGATGAAATATGAGTCAGGCTAAACCAAAAAATACAGATTTGATACTGTTGTGCCAGCATCTACAGAGACCTGGCTTCATCGTGGCAACACATTTTTAATGTTAATATGCTGGTCATATTATCTGCTCAGAGAATTCACCATGTTTTTGTTGCTTATGAAAAATCGCTCTTTATAAATGCACAACACTTTTTGTTCTGTTTTCTCTTGTTTGACTTGTATTGCTTTTCATTTGTTGTTGTGACATTTTACCAGGTCACAGTAGGAAAAGCACAGGTCGACAGTAATGACATGAATTATGTCTGAATTCCATTTTGCTGCTTCAGTTTAAGAGTTCTGTAATTGCACGTTGTGGCTCAGTGTCATTCTGTCCTCATTTACTGAGCTACATGAATAGCCTATAGTGAAGTCAGTGTTACTAGCGCTTGTGAAAAAGGCCATTCTCAGATCTAATGAGGTATTCTTGCTTTTCTCTCCCACATAAGGGGACTTTAACTTCAGATTATTTTGCAAAACAGGTACAACCACTCCTTGTTCTTCACTTAACAAAACAATACCGGTTTTGAGGGCCACTTCTTCCGCCTCACTCGTCAGAAAAACTCAGCCGCTGCATGACTCAGTTAGCCGAGGAATGAGACAAAAAAACAAAACAATACCGGCTCACTTGACGCACAGTACTGGTGAGTTCACAAAATCCCACGTTACTAGGTAGCCTGATATAGACCAAGAGACAAAGCTGTGGATGAAACCCGAGCTCACCAGCCTCCTACCTGTATCCATGACGACAGCAGCCGCTTCCAGTGAGGCAAAAAAAGAAAAGAGCTCAGAGGCCCTGTGGACAGAGGCTCCACCCACCTGGGGGAATCAACAGATCTACCCTGGCAACCCCATAACTCAAAATTACCATAATCAACTTATTTAGATGTGAACATGGAATGAGATGTTTATAAATGAATCCCTCAACCGTCTCTCCCCTTCTCTTGACCTCTAATTTATTTCCATCCAGTGCTGCGTGGCCTTTTCGCAGCGTGCAACTGGATGGGGTTGAGGGCGTGTTGCTCCTGCTGGCAGGTGTATAAGCAGGTTGAGCAGGTTGTTCCCTGAATGTCACTCTGTTGAGCCCTCCTCCTCCCTCCCTGCTCCTCTCTCTGGGCCGAATGCTGATTCACTCTCACACTTTGGCAGCTCAGCGAAGAGATTTTGTTGCCTTTCTCATCTGACATAGTTTAAGAATAAGGTAAGGATTTACTGAGGAAGGATTTCATTTTGTCTTTGTCTTCTTACATTTTCTCAGAAAGTCTGTTTACACCGTTATACTAAAAAGTAAAACTAAAATCATTTGTACAGTAACATGGACATTCAATGTTCTTTTTAAATAATTGTAATAGCGGCTTTTGAACAGAAATGTTGAGAATTAAGTTAATCACAGTGTGGCAACACATCACAACATCAAGTGACATACATACTATAGGACCTTACCTATTGTATTACATACAATGCAGTTATACAAAGTTTCCAGTGGACTGGAGTAAAAATCACAAATAGTTTTATCTGAGTAGAGTTTAACGGAATATTAAAATAGAGAACCTCAACATTGTTTGGTATTTGAGTAAATGTACTAATTAACTTTCAACCCCTGCTTGGGTTTAGTCTTATATGGACATTGGGGTTGTATAATACAGTTACAGTAAGTAATATAAGACAGATTCATTTTTAAACCAATTTGCAAAATAAATCATGTAATAGTTGTGAGGGTTAAAAAGTGTCTTTAGCTCTTTAGTATGTGTGTTTATAACCCTGTATATTCTCGGCTGACAGAGCTGTTGAGGTGATAGTGGGTACAGACTGTGACAGGCCAGCTGAGTGGAAACTATTTTTTAACAGTGGGCTCCTCTCAGTGTGAGGGGTCAGAGGTAAACATCGACACGCAGCGCCTCAGAGACTCTGCTGAGGGCCAAATAGTATCTCAGCGAGTAGTGCGCTTTGCTACTGGAATTCCTTTCAAAAGAAAAGGTGGAGAGTTGTTTCCCACAGCTTTGCACAGCTTGATGACGGATGTTCGAATATTTTAATTATTTTCAGCAGAGTAACACAGCGAAACAGAAACTACTGGTTTGAAACAGCCCACATATGCAATCCAACGATAAAAAGCGGTGACATTTGTTTCAGGAAGATATATATGAACACAGGTTGCCTGAAACCTGTTTGAGATAAAAGCTCAGTGATTTTTTTATTTGATCTTTGCTTGACTTTAAATCTTGTCCCCACTGACCAGGTGCAGATTAAGGTATATGGTGCAAATCAAAACAAAGCAGTAGCTCTGCTGAGCTGCCATGTTAAACTGGTTTTATTAACTTGCCTAATTTACACCTGCACCTCAGTGCCTGCAGCGCAAATTGAGCCTATTATCCTCTACAGAGTGTATGTCACACTTCAACATGCTCTGCTAGATTTTTTATTCATGAAAGAGTATTGTCTGTCTAAAAATGACTGTCAGTCAGTCAGGGACATAAATGTGCAGACAGACTGGGGGATTAATTTTAGCCATTATATGACTAAAAGTAGCTGACAAAATACGACAGACTTCATTCAATAACTCAACATAGGAACCACATAGATATCAATGTGCTGCATCATGAAATATGGGGGTCTTGTTAGCAATTGAAAAAATATGCTATCAATAATGCTATGAACAAGGGCATGTATTACTTGAACTTTGTTTCTAAGTATGTTTATTCTTCTTCAGTTTGTACCTTGGCTTTACACACTACAATACCCATGAGCCTTAGCTGCTGAAATAGAACTTTGTCAAAGTCAGTATGCTTTGTCATTGCAATGAGAACGAAACACAGCACCAGCATCTGAAACTAAAGGAATTTGAACTATTGACTGTCGTATAAATTCTCTACAAAGGGTAATCTGTAACCTCTGCTGACCGTACATGGTGCACACATAATTTAAAGCTCTGTGATTCAATGTTTCTTACTTAAAACACATCAAACTATATTTGGTCTGGTGACAACAATTGAGTCAAAACAATCCCTTCGTCTTGAGGTTGCTGAAGATATCAAGTAGCAATGTTCAGCCAGGTGCCTCTTTTATTGGATTGAGCCTATTTCTTTAATCACAGGCTCTTAGATTCCACCTCCTAGTGTCAAACTGTACTATTTAATTCCCACAGAGTACAAAAACACTCAAAGGCAGGCTGATGAGTGGACGATAAACAAGCTTGCTGAGGAAGTGACCACAGGGGAACATATCTGGCTAATTGGTTGTTGACACTCAATACAATTGCTTGCTTCATAAAATGGAAGTTTCATTTTTTGGAAGGATGCAATTGGTGAGATTTTTCAGAAATCCCAAATTCTTCTCAAAGGCAAGGGATATATTTGTTTTGTATGCCTAAAGAGTCAATTCACTAGGTAAGTGAGATTTAAAAACAATGTTATCTATCATTTGTTTGTTTGCCATGACAGGCAAAACCAGGAATGTGATTTCCCCAGATTTAGCTTCTGCATACCACAATGTCACAGAGCCTGTTGCACTTATAACAATAATTTGCAGTGAGGTTGCCCTGTAGAGAAGCAGAGGGAGAACACATACAGTAGCTATGTAAATTCACCCTGTCATAAAGATCTCACCGGAGATTGTGTTGGGACCATGTTGAACTGGGGTTATTTTCCTGTGTAAAGTATGCAGGGATGACTGCTTTTCAATTCACATATAGGCATGTTCATGTAGCTGTGGCCCATGTCTGAAAGATGGAAAGCGGGACGGGAGCAGTTGTTCAAATAATTGTATTATGACTTGTTAAAGCAAGTTATTTACTAAAATGGAAACAATCCAAGATGTCTTTCTGGTCAGGGATGAACACAAGTTTAACACATCTGGCTGCTACTGCATGGTTTTTATTTTGGGTACTTGGTAAAATATGTAGTCCAGTCACTTGGTGGGAGCAGGAATACAAATAAAAATAAGTACATACATAATTATGTCTGTCTTATATATTGCTTATAAGTCTTTGGGCCGGATTCACCAACTTTGAGTATTCATCTCTTATTTTGTTGAAGGGTCTGTGTATCATTTTCAGTGTTTTTCAATCAATCAATCAATCAATCAATCAATCAATCAATCAATCAATCAATCAATGAGCACATTTGCACTCCCTGTTTATTTTCATTTCATAAAACTATATTGAACCTGTTGAATTTTGTATAGCAATTTGAAACTTACATTTATTTTAAGTAATGAATTAAGTTGTATTTAATCTCTTGTATTTCAGAGTGAAACCAAACAAGGAAATGGGACTGTATTTAAATACCACGGCATGCCTCTTTCTGTTTGTCCAAGCCTTTCACTTGGCATCGCTCCAAAATCCAACCGACTCTCCGGGGCGGACAATTGATAAAAGCTGGCTCCGTGAATTGGCCAAGAAAGTTGCTAAACTTCAAGATGCTGCATATACTGACAAGAGCGCAGAGAATGAGAGTTCTGTAGCTGCTACTATGGATCCAATTAATGAAAACAGCAGTGGGAAAGCATCTGGCTCCATGGTAATATTTACTGAGGAAGAGAGGAATCTGGCCGACCAAGAAAAGAGACGAAAAGAAACATCTGATGATCTGACTGTTGTCACTACCACATTTCCCACAAGAACCAAGCAACCTGAATTGCCAGGCACCGCTGTCTCTCCAACTCCTGCTGCCACAGATTCCACTAACTCAAGAAAGATCAACATAACAGAAGCTGAGGAGGAATTACAAAACTCCACGACTACTCCACAAAACTCCTCAACTGAGCTGAGCACACAGAACTCCACCAGTGTTTCAGATCACTCCAATACCACGGATTCACAGAAAACAACTTTGGCTCCAAAGAGCAACACTACTCAAGAATCCACGACAAAACCCCACCAAGACGCAGGGATAACTAAGTCTACAGAACGTAACAGCAACACAACTTTACCAACCACAGTGAAGCAAGAGATAAACAAGACAACCGTGTCTCCTTCTACAACTGTACTCCCATCTGAGACCACAGAAACAAGTCCTGCTACTAGAGCTGCCGCTGCTCCGAAAACACCTGTGACGTCCAACAAGACAGACAAAGCTGCTGCCTCAGGGAACAACCCAGATAGAGGTACTGCTGTTGCTTTAGGTGTCACAGTATCTGGTGCACATTTCTGTCCAATCTGCTTTGTATGTCTTGTTAAGAATGACCTCACTTTATAGACAGAAACCATAGAAATAGTAGTATTTGTGTGAAATTCTAGGCGCTCATAACATACTTTTGATTGATTTAAGCGATAAAGCAACATAATATGAACAACATCCTTAACAGATCACTCTTACAGACATAAAGTAACTCTGCTTATTGCAGTCATCAATGTTGATTGTTTTAGACATTGCTCTTTTTTACCAGCCTTTACCTGACCCACATTTGCTTTCTTATATTTTCCCACTGGCAGAGGACAAACACCCCTTCTTTCAAAGAAAAGGTTGGATTGGGTTTCAGGTGCTATCAATGTGGCAGCTTTAAGTGAAAGGGTCTATTACAACCACCTTTTTAACAGGACAATGAACCCCTTATTTAGAGGCAAAAAAAACCTGAAAGAGGCGGTCAGGGACTCAGGTCAGAGATGCTTGTGCTGCCTCTGTGCAGGGGCGTGAGACTAGTCTTTGGTGTCAACCACAAGATTGAGAAGATAGGACTGGAAAAGTTCCTTTAAGTATAGTGTAAATCTATTGTTCTATCTGTCTGTCTGTTTGTCCGTCCATCTATCCATCTATGCTTAATACAACCGACTAATATAATCTCCTTCACAATGGTGATCTGGCAAGAAGGCAGCAGTTATATTGCAGGTCATTCTAAAACCTGGCATTATTTAATCATAAATAAGACTTATTTGTCCAACCTCAATATATTGCCAATTATGGGTATATTGTACAGACATAAAATGGCCTTTACAATGAAATATACAAATGCTCCATCCTGGCGAAATCTACAGTATCTCAAAAAGCTACTTTCTCTGCAAACGTGGGCGAGCTTAGTAACAACACCATGGCAGGAAGGTGTAAAAAGACTGAGGTTGGGATGATAATACAACTGAACTCGCACAACACAGATATATGTGACAGCATGACATAACACTAACAGATGATGGCAATAAACAATGGGAAAACTGTTGAGAAACGGATGGAAACACAAAAATGAAAAAACTGCTACAGTTACTAAGACCTGCACAATGTGCACAACATGGCGTGACAGACAATGTATATACATATTAACAGAGGACACTTTTCTGGCACTGTCTTTCCAGCAGTTTCAACCAAATTTGAGTTATCACCTGATGAAGGTGCTACATGAAAAGTCAGGAAGTTTTGAAGAGATTTAAAATTCATACTGAAATTAACATGAGTGTCTGCTCTGACATTCACAGAAATCAAGTTTACAAAATACCAACAAAAAAAATACGCCACTCAACCATATCTTATTCGGCCTACTTTCAAATAAAGGGGAGCAATGCAGCTGAAGACAAAAATGAAATAGCACTGTATAAATATATAGTTTTTGTTGCTTGACTTGCCCCAGGTTAGGATAAAATGTAACCTAGCAAGTCGCTAAATTGAGCCATTTGTAGATAAACGGAGCTGCTGAAATATTTACGTGGGAGTCCTGATAAAATACAAATGTGGTACTTCTATGTCAAAGGATAAAGAAAACATTTCCTTCACTTTAACAACATTTCCTTTTTCAAGCTTCAACAATTAGCCAACACTTTAGTAACACATTTAAAGTCTATAGTTTACATTTTCACAGTTGCACATTTCTTTAACACTCATTGTCGGAATAGGTTAGTCATCATATAATCATTTATGTTATACTTATACTAAGGTACTAATTACCTCTGTTCATCTCCATGAAGAAATGTATGGACACATTGAATCAGTTATGTAATTTAAAGTTATGAGGAATATAATATTATGGGAACTAAAGTGATGTTCAGTCATATTTCACATTGTTAATATTGGGATTGCAGCTTGTTGTCTTGAAATATTCAAATGTATTCAAGAAATGATCATGATTTGGGCTTGTTAATTGCATTAATTATCACAGCGTAAAATATACTAATCTGTACAGCTGTCTTATTGGATGTGTATCTATGAAGCGTGCCGCCACTGGAAATACAGTTGTCAAAAACAAATTTCAGCTATAATTATCTGACAATTAACCCTCAAACACAGCAGCTGATGGAAATAATGTTGTTGATGACAGATTTTTTTATATATCTTTCCAACCCCCTCAACTCCTCATTCCTCCAATAAAGGATTGGCAACAGATACCCACACGAGCAAAACAAATGGAGCGTGGGGAGCTGTGCTGGGAACGGGTGTGGCTGTTGCCTTCGTGGGACTGGTGGCCTACGTCATGCTGAAGAAGAAACAACAGAAGGGTTTCACTCACAGGAAACTGGTTGAGCAGTTTCCTTCAGACCCAGGTATGTTCCAACACACTAAATGCCAAACTGAATTATTTGTATTTTGTATACCCTTTTAGATGGTATGCCTTAAGGTGAGGCTACTAGTGATTGACAGATCACTACAACAGGGTTTTTACAAAACAAGGTGTTGATCAGTGAGCTGGAGAGGTACCTATGGTCTTTAGGGCACACATTCACACACACTAAGGTAAGCTTACCACGCAACATAGGATCATTTACCATGACAAGTTTCAGTTTCACAGATTCTTGGCACTACTTAGAGGAAGACGTGATTTGTTTGGACCTTTTCACCTTCAGGCCCTCATCGTTAACATTTCTCTTAGGGTAAAACCATGCAGCTTCCTTCTCTTCTGAAGCATACAAGCATGCAAATAATGTTCAAACTGGATAGGTAACTAGTTAGTCAGCTGAAGTGCATAGACCAGCCTTACAACTTACATTTAGAACGAGAGAGTTAAACTGTACTAGGCCTCTGGCTCATTTCATACTGTAAGTACTGTAGCAGTTCAAACAGTCAACAAAATGGCCTTCAATGTGAATCAAACCTTGCAAAACCTGTATGCAAAACAATACGCACCATTAGTCAAACATTCTCCATAATTTGTACACGCAGTTCATTGACTGCTGGAGCTGTAATCTCTGTCTGCATTAGCTTAGGCCAGCTATAAAAAACTAAAGAGCCAAGTCATTTTTTTATAAATACAATTATACAATAGATTTATACCTTCGAACACCTTATTTTCTTAGACCTGCAGTTTGGATACAAAAGTAATACACAATGTTTTTTGATTTATTATAACATCCAACTGACTAAGAATGTTGTGTTTTTTCTCTTTGGGACATTGAGCAATCCTATCTGTGTGTTTCAGTAGACTTTTGTATTTAGGAGTATGTCACTCCTTCAGTGTTCCTACTCACCTCCAGTCTCCCTTGTTTACTCTCACCTCTGCAAGGTGTTATGATTTCATACATTTCCCAAAGTGACTTTTTAAAAAACACCATATATTGTATGTGAACTTGCTGCATTCAGTACCTTTAGGTACAGGAAACAATACTGCGAGGAATGATGATGTTTTTTCTAGAAAAATAGACTTGTTTGAAAGCTTTTTGTACATGATAGTTCTAAATGGAGGCTCAGCAAGGGAACTTTTGCTTGTTGACCGTAATGGATTTTTTTGTAATAGTGAAAGCAAAGATGGACAGTAAATATATTAAAGGGATGTTATTTCTGGGAGTTATCTTTGGGAATAAAAACACAACAACCCAAAAGTCAACCCATAATTTCCACATCAACATTCACAGATTAGAACAGTAACAGAAGGGTTGAAAGTCGGATTTTTACCATGAATAACAGGTTAATTTGCAAATAAAAAACATAATCAAAATGTTCAGGAAGCTTTTTCTCTGTTAAGTACAAGATCAACATGATCATACAAATGATTAATGTGCACTTGTCTGATTTCTAGTTCTCAGATTAGACAACAGCGAGCCTTTGGACTTGAATTTTGGAGTTGGTCGTTCTGCCTATTACAACCCTGGACTCCAAGGGGACAACATCCAAATGAGCAGCTTTCCGTGACGTCACTGACACTAAAAAGACTCCAAGTACACAAGTCATGGACTACCTTCAAACAAAGTTGACCAATTATTGTATATTGGCATTTGATAGACGACATTTTTTGTTGGAATTTTAAGACTGTCTAAAAGTGAATTGTGTGGATGGAAAAGGGTTTTTGAAGATCCGCTTTCAGCCATTGCAAATGATACTTCAAACGTTATACCATACATGTGTCGTGTTGACTAGAATTATGCATTCAATTAGAGAGACTACTGATCTATATGACCCAACAGCCAAAATTAACGAGCAGCCATTGTTGTATGTTGCCAAATGATATCAAATTAAGTTTTGCCTGAAGAACAATATGTTTTGCAATTAATTAAGAATGTCAAAAATGTATACTTGTTAAAACTTTGTTTGATTTTTGTATAATTTTTTTACATGAATAGGAGCTCCACAATCTGTACAGGACAAGCAAAACAAAAACATTAGCATATAATCAGATCAGCTAAAGAGGGAATACCAAAAAAGGAAAACAAGTGCTGTTAGTCTGCAGCCTAAACAGCAGATCATACGGGCGGCCTGTGGAGGCATTTGCAACATAATCAAGAAGCCACGGTGAACAATAATCATGTGTATATCAACAATCAACTGCTAGTATGGCATAAGGAAGGTAGTAAGAAGTTCAATTTGATATGTACTTTCAGAGTTTTCATAACTGGCAATCACAGCACGAGTCTGACAAAAGAACCGTCAAACCGAAGACCTGAGCGTTTCTTTTAAACCAGCTAGGGAGGATGGGTGCTGTTTTGTTATTCATAGACTGAGGTTTTGGTATTCTGGAAGGGATTCATGTATTTGGTCTTAGCATTATAGCAGCAACTATTGTATATCATCATAATATACTGCTTAAATCTTCTGACCTCCAGCTGTCCAAACAGAGATTTCAGTTTCTCATTTGGACACCTCGAAGAGTTACATAGTGTTTACCTGCTGTGTAGTGCGAGCAAAGTTATGAAAAACTGATACTGAATTAAAATAAATAATTTAAATATTGGTTTAACTTTGAGTGACAACCTTTTGGCAGGAAACTGGTCTCTGTTTTGACTGATACAATGTAGTTTGGCAATGGAGGGACATAGGGATGCACTACACTACTTTAATGTATGTAACGCCTTTGTATATAAATGTATTTCTAAACGTATGACTTGTCTATGCTATACAAAATAAACTTCTATAAATGTTTATGTGAAGAAAATATATCTAGAAAATGTTGCTTTCCGCTCCCTCAATCCTTTCCCTCATCTTTACTTGAATGAAGCCTGCACTCGATCAATATGTGTCCTGATTATTATTGATATGTGCCTCATCGGCCGAAGCAGCCAGCAGTAACTCAGAGATGTGCGATGCGTTTTGGTGTGGTAAGCTGCTTCAGCGGCAGGCACGGCAGGTCTGCTTCCTTCCTCGCACTAATTCCAGACATCAATCAGAACAGGAAACATTTTGTCAGACTGAGAGAGGAGTTCTGTGTTACACTGCTAAAGGATCACAGCGATTACTGCAAAAACAATGCTTCGCAGATGAATGATGGGATACTACTACATCGGTTTCCACTGCTCGAAAAATGTAACAGGATATGATGCAGATGCCTTAATAAATAACCAAACCCCAAATAATTTTTTTTTTCGTTATGTGATTTGATATTACGTTTTTCCAGTTTTTATTTCCTGCCAAGATATTTAAGATGGTGCACGACCCCTCCACACCACGTGGGGTGCCGTCTGTTTGTGTGTGTGTGTGGTTTGTGGGTGTTCGCAGGTTCAGGTGCTGATGAGCCGCACCTGTGGGCGGACGCCTACCTGATGAGCTACACCTGATGATGGAGAGGGCCTCCCTACTTTTTGTTGCAGCCCAGGAGCCGGGTTGTAACAGATGGTCTGATAGTAATAGATATTTTATTTATTAAAACATACATAAAGATGAACCCCCACACTAATATATTTTTCAGAATCTAGGTTATTTTTCACAAAACTAATAGGAAGGCTGTGCCTGTTTTCATCAAGCACACCACCAACATAGGATGTGATTGTTTGACAGGGTGCTGAAATCAATTAACTGATGCCAAGCCCTTGCTAAATATAAACTTACATATCTCATTAGGTGGAATAGGCACGATAATCTACGGTTCCAGCTAAGCCAAATTAATTTGAAGTCAATTAAAAGATTGCTATCTAAATTGAGGCTATGTCAAATTTATTATTGGCTAAATTCTAATTTGTTTCTTCAAGCTAACTCGCTGAAAGTGAGTTGAACCTATAGGCCTAACCTGTTGTAAACATCCAAGAGAGTGTGTATATCAGATGAGCCTGAAAAACGGTCATCAGTGCATTATGCAGGAATACTCCGATTTTTAATGAACATGGGGCCTTTGAGTCAATGGAAGCTAAGAGGCTCTCTGAGGGAATGTGTGAAGTGAAAAATCATAGTACAGTAAATGAAAGTAAAGTTTGAAAGTCGATTTATCAATACCAGGTCTAGTTGCAAGTCAAAATTACAGGATAGAATTTCAACACCACTGAAGGGTAAAAGCATATAAAGCAAGACATCAACTTACATGTTTTTTTTGGTCCCATAATGCTGTGTGTAACCCTTGGTCCAATGCCAACTGTAAAGGACTCAGAGATTTCTCAAAAGACAAAAGAATAAAAACAAATCTTGAGTTCCTTCATGTCTAGCAAATTATAAACCACAGGAGTCTATTTACCAAAATGTGAAATACTAATTGCATATTACCAAGGCCAAGTGGGTTTGTAGAAAAAAATAAATGTCTCGTGTGGTGAGACACAGACTCAGAGTGTGAATGGATAAGAAGATTTTTATTGTCAGGGTTACCCAGGGAACTAAGATGGATGAAAATGAAAGTCGTGCAGGCGAGAGGGGAAAAGTGCAGCTGGTCAAGTGTGGCGGAGCAGGGCACAGCGAGTCAAAGAAACAGATGAGCCAAAAATACACACGAGATATCAACTTGAATACACAATTAAGGGGAACGCAGATGTCCTCTTCTATGGCTGAAACAACGGCCCGGTGGATGAATTACCAAATGGAGTTGATATGCACGGAAGATAAGTTAGATGTAAAATGGAAGTGAGCGGAGAGTCATACACTTGTCACAGAAGCAGAGAGTCAAACAGGAAGCCCAGGAGACACAAGTGAAACATTAGCACTGTTCCTCTATTTCCATACTTCCCTTAATACACTGCAAAGTTGTACACTGTGAATAGCATTCTCAAATCACACACAATAGCTGTGTCTCATATGAAGTGGCTTGCTAGCAAGTACGATTATTGTTTGTAGTACCAAATCACCAAATTACAGACTGCTCAATTAACCCTATACAATTAACAATGGCTTCTATCGACAACAGTGGAACAGTGGAAAAAACCCATGTGTATTGCTTAAATCTGTACAATGCTGTTACTGGAGCAACTGGAGTTACCCTCAGCAGGTGCAATTGTCGTTGGTAAAAAGCAGCCAGCGTTCCACACTCAACTCTTGACCATTGTGAGAGCATCATCAGTGTACTCAAAGTGCAATGCAATTTCCCATACTCCCACTGTGAAAGCACTAATTCATCAAAAAGCAAGTGTAAGTATAGAAAGTTTGTGAATTGAGACAAGGCAAAGGAACAACTGGAGACCAGTGGCGTTTTCTCCTGGAGGCCAAGGGAAGCCAGGCTTCCCCTGTTTTTTCGGATTGTAGTTATAATTTTAATAAATAAATAAAAACACTTCGTTTAGTTTCGGAAATTCTTTGTTGTGTGTTGCTGCCGGCCCGTCTCTCCCCCATTGAGTATTTTACAAAGAGTGAAACAGCGCCCCTCTAGGTGTTATGGTAAAACAGTAGATTGCACTCTCTGTTGCGAGAGGAGGCCAGCCGAAACTGGCTTCCCTTGGTGAAAAAAAAATGGAGAGATTGACCAATCAGATTAGGCTCACGTCATGCCCCTGCCAACCTGTGATTAGTCAGGGTCATGGCAAGGGAAGCCAGAGGCGGCTGGCTTCCCTTGCCTCTCAATCCAATCAAATCGCATCAATTTAGTGTTGCAGTGACGCGTCCTAAAACCCGGAAGCATGCTGCGCTCGGGTTGCGTTCCAATAGTCCATTTAGCTTAGGAACCTTCCTACCGGAGTGAAATGACCCGGAAGTACGTCAGTGGCAGCCATGTTAAGTGCCGTTCCAATTCTCCAAATGAAAGGAAAGGAGGTTTCAAACTTCCTTTATAACCTCCTTTAGCTTAAATGCTGCCCCACAATGCATTGCAGCTGCAGCATTTGCTGTCACTCAACAGTCGGCCGTTCACGGAAACAACCGATTATAACCGAGAAATTATATCATGAACGTTACGGTGCTTATTAAGCATTTTAAAACATAGGTGGTAAGTTGCCAAAGTGCTTTGTTTTGAACGTTCATCAGTATTATACTCAAAAAGAGAAATATGAACATTAGTTTTTACTGAAATGATCAAATAAAGTCAACATTTCACAGTCTTTACTGAGCTGTGTGGAGTTTGTTCAACTTTTAAAAGATGTTTGAATGGTGATACACAGTGATAGATGTTAAGGACTAACGTTTATAATAAATACATTTGCATTGATTTTAAGATATTTTCATAGTTCATACAATCATACGTATTGGGATCATTTGTATTAATGTGGACCGGAGGGAGAGGGTGACGAGCATAAGTTTCACTTTCCTTTTTTATTTCAATTCCAACTTTGGTCATGAAGAATATGTTTCTCTGTTGTCCCTGTTCATAAAGCATAAAACAACAGCATCAGAGCACGGTGCAGAGTCTCTAGATGAGTTTACAGTAGTCCCTCCTTCTTATTATAAATCCATGTTGTAGTCCGCTATAGAAAATTGTGGTTTCCATAGTTTCCCCACAGCAGCAGACGCACATTCATGACGTCCGCTGGCGCATCATAAACACGTCAGATAGTGAAAGTGCATTCGGATTCTCTAAAGTACCGCAGTCTCTAATCCTAAATCCTTTTGAATTCTCCTATCCACTATCCCTTAACCCCGTGACGTTTCACTCAGAGGTCAAGGAATAGGAGATAGGGTTAGAATTTAGGAGCTGATTTTTGGATTATCGGAACGCAACCTCGGTTTCAGATTGCTTGATTTGACTTGTCCGTTTTATAAATATAAATATGCCATTTTCCTGGAGGTGCAAATATCCTGGAAGTGCAAATATGTACAGCTAGCTAAAGTAGCCAGGCAGAAATCGCTGCATGTCTTCGGATTACTTTGGACTTGAGGGGTGTGCTTTAGGTCGTTACCAGCGTAAACTAGAGCTGTGTGGGTTGTGGGATTGCCCTTACAGACTGCCTGCAGATGTATGGAAAAACGACAGTGGCCTTCGTCGATTTTGGCTGCATCTACGTCTAATTTCTGGAAACACCAGGTGAATACCCCACTTGTCACAATAATATTATCATGCCATTGCATATATGTGGTATTTTAGAGTTGACTAGATATTGATTAAGGCAATAGACTATGATATTCAGTACAGTAAGCTTAGCAACACCTAGATCAGGGGTGCCCAACCAGTCGATCGCGATCGACCGGTCGATCGCGGGGAGATTCCCAGTCGATCGCGAGATGTGTCTAAAAATAGAACAACAATATTCTGTTTTATCGTTAATGTCCTATCTTCCCGTGCAAGAATAATGCACTTGAACGCACCAAAGCTTTGTGATTGGCCGGCGTGACCCCATGTGTGGGGGCGTGGCTGGTGGGCAGTGGGCACTTGTTCGCTGACGTTCTCCGTGTCAACAGGAGTGACAGTCTGCACACAAACAAGACCGCAATTATGGCTGAAGCAAAAAAGCCCAAAAGATATAATTTTCACTCCGAGTGGGAGGGTGATCATTTTTGTATCTATTCCAATTCAAAGTCCATCTGTCTCATCTGCAATGCGAGCGTGGCTTTATCGAAGAAGGGTAATTTAGGAGCGGTATTTCAAAACAGTGCACAAACGCTACGAGACGGAATTCCCTCCTAATACTGCCCCACACTCCAAAAGGGGAGGGGCCTGAAAGGAGAGCTAAATGCACAGCAGTCCATTTTCACCAGGCCCAACAACAAGAGCAAGGCTGCTCCAGAGCATCTCATCGTGTCAGTCACGTTCTTGAGAAACACATGAAGTCTTTCAAAGACGGCGAAGTTGTGAAAGAAGCATTCCTGGAGGCTGCCGACGCGCTTTTGGGGGACAGTAAAAATAACAGAAGCATTTCAACAGGTTTTTGATATAATAAAAACTCAAGTTAGATACCGTTATTAATCAGCTGTAAGTTTTAATTTGTTTGAACTTATTCATTATAATTATTGTACAAAATGGTATAAGAATGCAAACTTAAATTGATTATAGTCTATTATCAATTCAGGTTAAGAAACTAGTGTTGCTTGCATCCTATTTTAAAGGCATTTCTTTTTATACTCTAATAAAATGCAACAAAAGGGTTGGATTCTATTAATTTTGTCTTTGTTATTGCATTTTGGCAGCAGATTCCTGTGTAGCTTCAGATCTGAGTTGTCTTATTAGTAAGCCTAATTTATACTTTTGTAGCAACACTATTTTTATATAATGGCAAAGAAAGGGTTCAGAGTATTTTCTTTTTTCCTGTGTCATATGTGGCAGCACTGTTAAATGTTTCTTGAAAACATTACCCACTGTAGTATGTGACGTGTGAATAAACTCCAACTCTGTATCAACAACACTGTTGTGTAACTTCAGTTAAATACTTGTATATGTGTAGATTAAAAAGAGGTAAGATAAAGGATCTGCAGTATTTTAAGAAGTATTAATCGTACAAAGGTCAGTTTTATACAAGTAGAAGTGTGTATTTACCTGGTAGTAGGCTGTCAGTAATGGCTACGCCTCTCTATTTGGACTGGTAGATCTCGGCAGACTGGCAACTTTAAAAGTAGCTCTCGGTTCAAAAAAGGTTGGGCACCCCTGACCTAGATGGTGTACGGCTGCTTGCACCTCGCGTAAAACGGCAGATACCGGAAGTACGGTGTCGCGCTCGGCCCAATACCCGTATGTGTGTGTGAAAGAATGGGATTTCTCCATAGGATTTTGAAAAATAGCTTGAAATAAGGTCAGTGGAAAACGTTTTGTTCAGTCGGATAATATCCACATGTCTACCCTACTTTTATAATTTTCGAATCATAAATCTAATCGATAGAAGATAGATAGCGTCACTGCATCACTCTCACCGCCGTTAGAAAGTAGCAAGCAACTGAAGCAAGTGCAATTATGTAGGGTGGAGATTTGGAGTATTTAATCAAAAATAATTGTACTAAATTTCCGCTACAGCAGCAACAACAAATACAATCTGATGACAGGCCGATGCCCAAACTGGAGCTGTGTACAGGGAGGAAAAAAAGAGCGAATCGGACGTAAAACGTTAAAGGTCTCCTGATTTAGTTTGTGAATTAATGCTTATTAGAGTTTCGGCTGGAGAGTGCGTGCGGACCTGTCGGTTAGATAACAGGCGTGTGCAAGTCCTGCATCTGATACAAATGTGTGTAAAATTATACCGGGTGCTGTAATCACTTATCTGGTTACGTTATTACATTGACCACCACACCCCCGCCCAAAAGAAAGGACGTATTATTGGCTTCCCCTAATTTTGTCCCCATGCCACGCTACTGCTGGAGACATGGTTGGGAATATATTGCATTAAGGTTTTTCTAAGCTACTGTATAACATGATCCCCTCAGAAGTGCACCATGGACGTTAACAGCATTTCTCCTAGCAACAAACGCATTCAATTGTCAATCAACGCCCTTTGAATTGTCAGCCCAAATGCCCAGATGCAGTCCACCATAGAGTTTTTCACCTGTTTCTTCTTTTCTTATCCCTCACATTGAACTGAACTACTTGTGAGAAAAAAAAGTATTAAATCATCGGCATGTTCTTAGACCTCAAATTACCAAGATTTACTTAATAACCGGGAGGAATGTCATGAAGTGGTGGCATATGGAGGATGATGTGCAGCTGCTGTTTCTGCCTCTGTTGCCAAATTTGCCCATGGAGGGGAATTCTGGTAAAAGAAGGAACAGCTTGAAATCCAGTCTGACAACACGTTTAAAAATCCTGAGCAGCTACAGCGCCTGGAATACTGAGACAAATATTGATGTCTTTATGTCTTCCTTTGGTGAATTCATTACACAGAAGGTGTATTTTAAATCACAAAATTAAAACTGAAACGCTCAAAAATTGAAATGTCAACTGTTATGTTATACTATTCACAGATCTGCTCATATCTTTCCTCAAATTGAGTTTCAGTTTAGATGTATGAGATGGGTATAAATAAGCCTGCTGCTTTGTTTGTTGCACAACAGACGTGGCTTTCTTTCATGTGTGGGATGTGTTGAAAAGCCAATTGCGAGTTTGATGATAATGACATTGTTGAAATATGAATTAAAGGCTTGAATATTAATTCCTCCAAATCAGTATAAACTATTACCAAAAGTAAAAATAAATATTGGATATTTTCAGGAAATACAATGATTCACTCTATTACTGGAAGTTTGGGAGATAGATACTCTTGTGTTTGTGTGTTACATTTGGAGCTGTAGCCAGGAGGAAATCAGCTAGTGGATAAAGCTAGTAGAGTTCAGTCCAAATATCAAAAACCCTATTACAAGCACCTTTAAAGCAAAACTAAAATAGTCTTTTTAAAACAAAAAACTGAACTTGTTCATGTTCAAATCAAAGAAATAAGATACAATGGTGCATCCTAACCCTGCGTATTTTATGCTAAGCTAGGATAATTGCCTCCTGACTCTATTCTGGGCGGTGGTGGCGAAGTCGATAGGGGCTTGGCTTGGCAACTGGAAGGTCACCAGTTCAAGTCCCGGCAAAACCAAGTGCTACAGAGGTGTCCCTGAGCAAGACACCGTTCCCCACACTGCTCCCCAGGTGCCGTTCAAAATGGCAGCACACTGCTCCTAACATTAGGATGGGTCAACTGCAGAGAAACAATTTCCCCACGAGGGATTAATAAAAGTCAATCTTAACACGGAGAAATCATAGTCGTAAACTCATTATCAAGCAGCAAACAACTCAGCCTAAAGAATGTATAGCAGAGTGTGGCTTTATGAAAACAACCTGAGAATGATGATTAAATCACAGATAATTGAAGAAACTACTTTTCAACAACATTTTTGTCAGTTGTCTTTAAAGTGATCAGGACTGGTTTCTGTCTTAATTGGGCAAACCAGACGGAGGACAAGGCCTCAGGGAATAATCTAAGTGAGGATAATATTCCAGAAAGTATGTACACATCAGCGACGTGCAGTCAGGGGAGGCAATATTTAAATGTAGGGTATCCTTTTGTTGAAGGGTCTGTTTAAAATTAATCGAAACATCAGACTAAAAAATCTTTTGAAAATAACAGAATAGTTTTATTAAGGTCAAAATATAATATTTGTAAATCTGTTTTTCATTTGAATAGGACATCTGCACAGCTAGGACTGTTGTGACATTAAAGTGATTCCTGCAGTGTATTGGAAGGCTGACTCAATAGAATAAGAGAGAGAGAGAGAGAGAGAGAGAGAGAGACATATTCATATTCTTCACTGACTCCATCTACATCTGGAAAGATACTCTGTGCAGCAATTATGCATACGTATCCAGAGAGGGCATCGGCTCAGGAGGCAGATTAAAAATCTGTAAAGATGAACACCTTGACAAAGATGACACTCTGCTCACCATCACATACTACACCAAAGGAAAGGTCATGGTCCAAGGGAATGAAGCCAACCTGGAGTCATTCCATGAGGCATTCCCCCTGTTGAAAGCTGAGGTGGACACGAAGAGGATCAATGTCCCCTCTGATGTCCCCTCTGGTGTCCCCTCTGATGTCCCCTCTGACAGCGAAGGTGATGAGAGCCCAATAGAGAACCCCAACACCTTGTCCATCTCCGCCCCTCCCACACCGGCCAGCTCCAACAATCGGCTGAAGGAGAGTATGGCCCTGCTGGAGCTGGACTTTGCAGAATTCAAAGAGCGGACCCAGGCCAGGCAGTCTGGTCCCCCAGACAACACTCTGCAGCAGCTTGATGAGGACCTCCAGCAGCTCAAGAGCGACAACGAGGCCTTGGCGTCTGACCTCAGAGGAAGTGTAGAGGCACTCAAACAGGAGAACAGTGTGCTCCGTGTTCAGTTAGCCAAGGTGAGGGAGGATGCTGAGTGTAGAGAGAAGAGCTTCACCAGGCAGGTCCAGCACCTGACGGAGAAACTCTCATCAGTCCTCACAATGACGAGTAGAGAGACACAGACTCTCCCTGCCAGTGTCCCTGGCCCACCCTCTCTGCTCAGCACCCAGCCAAACAACACCTTGGCCCCTCCTGATACACCCACACAGCCAGCTGCCCACAGCCAGCTCTGCCCATCCCAGCCTCCCTCTACTCAGCCTGAAGAACAAGACCGGGAAGTTCCTGGACCCAAGAAAGCTTTTTCCTGATAAAAAGGTGCTGTCTAAACACTGCAGCACCACAGGCCAGGCCATGAAGCTGTTGAAAAAGGAGACCCTCAGGAGCCCTCAGTACCTGGTGATCCACACGGGAACAAATAACCTGCACAGCCTCCGTAGACACTGCTGAGGCAGTGAGGAAAATGGCGGAGCAGGCCAGTAAGGAATTCCCCGACACCCGCATTGTGGTCTCCACCCTGCTGCCTAGGACAGACACCCCTCCTCATGTCATCCATGACATTAATATGGAGATCAGAAAAGGATGTGCCACCTTACCAAATGTCCACCTGGCCCTCCACTCAACCATTGGCCCCTGGGACCTCTATGATGGACTCCACCTACACAGAGAGAGGGTGGGGATATTTGCAAAGACCCTCAAAGATGCAGCCCTGGGACGCAGCCCTCCCACCCCCTCCTCTAGAGGCCCTATAGACCCTCCCAGACCGCTTCCTCCCCATCACCACCCCAGGATCACCACCCCTATTGTGAGGAGACACAACAGCTCAGCCTGGACCTCCCACTCCCCACGCCCCCAACACACCCAGAGGAGGCTACTTTCACCCAGCTCAACACCTGCACAACATCAGCAGCAGAGATATGCAGCAACAGCTGCTCCTCGTTTCCCTCCCCGCCTACAGCAGCGGAGCTATGCTGCAGTTGTAGCCCAGCCTGCTGCCACCCTCCCTCCCCCTGCTACCTATGAACTGGGAGACATCAGGATGATGCTGCACACCCTGTGCACCCGACTTCTGTTCAGCTAAGACATTACATTTATATGTTATGGTAGTAATCAGTACAATAGTAATATTAGTGAAAATAGTTGTTTTTTGTTTTTTTTAATATATTTGTCTCACTATAGCCTACAGGTTCATTTTGATTGTTTGTTTTTGAAAAAAAGATGCGTTCTTTTCATATAAGCTGTTGGAATATTCAGGGATCTACTCTTCAACCTTTGAGGTCAGGAGTGAGAATCCAGAGTTCTTAGAATCTATCAAAGATGTTGATCTAATTATATTAACAGAAACATGGTGTAAAAATGATCTGCTCACACACTGTCCTCCAGGTTATAATGAAGTCATGGTGCCCTCTATAAAATCAAAAAACATACGCAAGGGCAGAACATCGGGGGGGATCTTGGTGTGGTATAAAGGAGATCTTTGCCGTCAGATCTCAGTAGTAAAACAAGGTAAATCACACATTTGGCTAAGGTTAGATCAAACCCTGGGCATAACTGACAGGAATCTATACGTGTGTGCTATTTATATTCCCCCAGTAGATTCTCCTTATTTTGAAGAAGACATTTTTGAAACTCTTCATTCAGAAATCGCCTATTTTCAGGCCCAGGGAAATGTGCTTCTAACTGGAGATCTGAACGGACGAACAGGAATTGAACCTGATGTCATAGACCCACAGGGCAGCCACCATGTATTTGGTGAACCCCCCCTGTTTACCACACCAACCGTCAGCCATCGGAACAGCCTTGACTCTGAAATCAATCAGAATGGCAAAGAGATAGTGCATCTCTGTCGGGCCTTAGGCCTGTACATAGTGAACGGGAGATTCAGAGGGGACTCTTTAGGGAGATTCACTTACTCCTCAGCTCTAGGGTCTAGTGTAGTAGACTATGCAATCACTGACATGGACCCCTCCACTATCAGTGCATTCACTGTCAGACAGCAATCCCCCTTTTCAGACCACAACCAAATCAATGTGTTCTTTAAACTCTCAGGTTCAATGAGTGACACAACAAGGGAACCCAGTAAGCTGTATACATTACATCCTACTTACAGATGGGCCCCAGACAGTGGAGACAAATTCACCATGGCCTTGAACTCACCTGATCTGATGAATGACATGTCACTATTTGACCAAAATCAATATATTCCTACCAAAGATGGTGTAAACATGGCCATTGACTATATCAATATGATATTTCACAAGGCAGCTATTAAACAAAAGCAGAAGCCTGTTAAAAGGCAAAACGCTGACAAATGGTTTGACCAGGAATGCAAGACCATCAGAAAATACCTGAGAAAAATAGCAAATGAAAAACATCGGCAACCAAACAACCCAGCCTTACGCATTAGATACAATGACGTTTTAAACAAATATAAATGTACAATAAGGAACAAAAAACTAAATTATACCCACATGAAACTTGAGGATATTGAGAAAGCCATTGATCAAAATCAATTCTGGGATCTGTGGAACAACTTCAACACAAAACAACCACAAGCATTACCCATCCAAAACGGTGACATCTGGAGAGAACATTTTGAAAGTTTGTACAAAGACATACCAATAAATCTAATGAATTCAAATCAATGTATTACAAAAGAGAAACTCCAAACATTAGAAGAAACTATTAAAGACAACCAAAACCCTCTTGATTTCCCAATGACTTGGGAAGAATTGACCACACAGACACAATCTCTCCGGCCAAGGAAAGCTTGTGGCCCAGACAACATTAAAAACTAAATGCTCAGATGCAGCACCCCAGAGATGCAGGGTACAGTGTTAAAGCTGTTCAATATCGTATTGCAGTCAGGATGTTTTCCTGACATCTGATGCAAAGGGCTCATTTCCCCCATTCATAAGAGTGGAGACAAATCATTACATTACATTACATTGCATTTAGCTGACGCTTTTATCCAAAGCGACTTACAATAAGTACATTCGACCAGGAAGACACAACCTTGAAGAAAACAGAATCATATAAGAACATCAGGTTTCAAAGAGCCAATCGTTTCAAGTGCTACTCAACTGGCTTTAGATAAGCCAGTCCTTTATTAGTATATAAGTGCTCTGTTAGCAGTTCTTTGTTAGTCATTCTATCGCTCGAAGTGGAGTCGAAAGAGATGAGTTTTCAGTCTGCGCCGGAAGGTGTGTAAGCTTTCTGCGGTCCTGATTTCAATGGGGAGCTCATTCCACCATTTTGGAGCGAGGATAGCAAATCCACGTGTTTTTGCTGATGGGAACTTGGGTCCCCCTCGCAGCGAGGGTGCAGCGAGTCGTTTGGCTGATGCAGAGCGAAGTGCACGTGCTGGGGTATACGGTTTAACCATGTCCTGGATGTAGGAAGGGCCAGATCCATTCGCAGCATGGTACGCAAGTACCAGTGTCTTGAAGTGGATTCTAGCAGTTACCGGAAGCCAGTGAAGGGAGCGGAGGAGCGGCGTGGTGTGGGAGAATTTTGGAAGGTTGAAGACCAGACGAGCCGCTGCATTCTGGATGAGCTGCAGAGGTCGGATGGCACATGCAGGTAGACCAGCCAGGAGGGAGTTGCAGTAGTCTAGGCGTGAGGTGACGAGAGCCTGGACCAGAACCTGCGTCGCTTTCTGGGTCAGCTGGGGACGTATCTTCCTGATATTGAAAAGCGTGTATCTGCAGCAGCGGGTTGTAGCAGCGATATTTGCAGTGAAGGACAGGTTGTTATCCAGGATCATACCCAGATTCCTTGCAGTCTGAGTCTGGGAAACAACAGAGGTGCCGATGTTGATAGTCAGGTCAAGAGAGGGACAATCTTTTCCCGGAAGGAAAAGCACTTCAGTTTTGTCAAGGTTGAGCTTGAGATGATGAGCGGACATCCACTGAGAGATGTCAGCTAAACAAGCAGAGATGCGTGCGACGACCTGGGTCTCTGAGCGGGGAAAGGACAAAATTAGTTGGGTGTCGTCAGCGTAGCAGTGGTATGAAAAACCATGCGGGCTAATGACAGATCCGAGCGAGTTTGTGTACAGGGAGAAGAGGAGGGGACCAAGAACAGAGCCCTGAGGGACCCCTGTAGTTAATTGACAAGGGTCGGATTCGGACCCTCTCCAGGTTACCCTGTAGGTGCGGTCTTTGAGGTATGAGGTGAGGAGGGAAAGTGCAGAGCCTGAGACTCCAAGTTCTTGGAGAGTGCGAAGGAGGATCTGATGATTCACCGTGTAGAATGCAGCAGACAGGTCCAACAGGATGAGGACAGAGGAGAGGGAGGCTGCTTTAGCAGTGTGCAGTTCCTCAGAGACAGCAATGAGGGCAGTTTCTGTGGAGTGACCTGCCTTGAAACCAGACTGGTGCGGATCCAGAAGGTTGTTCTGATGGAGATAACAGGAGAGTTGTTTAAAGACAGCGCGTTCAAGTGTTTTAGACAGGAACGGGAGGAGAGAGACAGGCCTGTAGTTTATAACATCAGACGGGTCGAGAGTGGGTTTCTTCAGGAGAGGGTTTACTCTTGCCTCCTTGAGACTGTTTGGAAAGTGACCAGAAGTTAGAGAAGTGTTGATGAAATGGGTGAGAAACGGTAGAATATCAGGAGCGATAGTCTGAAGGAGGTTTGAAGGGATAGGGTCCAGAGGACAGGTGGTGGGGCGGGCAGAGGTAACGAGGGTAAGAACCTCACTTGGAGAGAGAGGGGAAAAGTAGGTTAGTGTGCCGGTTGAAGGTGGCTCAGGTGATCCGGCGGTGAGTAAAGGTGAGTCAGAAAAAGAAGAGTGAATATCGTCAACCTTTTTTTCAAAGTGGTTAACAAAGTCGCTTGACAGAAGGGAGGAGGGGGAAGGGGCTTTGGGGGGGTCCAGGAGGGAGGAGAAGATGGAAAATAGTTTTTTAGGATTGGAATAAGAAGATTGGATCTTATCTTGAAAGAAAGTGCTTTTTGCCTGAGAGATCGAAGCAGAGAAAGAGGAGAGGAGAGTCTGATAGGTTAGGAGGTCGTCACGGTGTTTGGATTTCCACCATTTCCGCTCTGCTGCCCTAAGGACGGTTCTATTAGCACGCAGTGCGTCATTTAGCCAGGGAGCAGGAGGGGACTGACGAGCCGGCCGAGATGTGAGAGGACATAGAGAGTCCAGAGAGGAGGAGAGAGTAGAGAGGAGAGTTTCTGCAGCAGAGTTTGGAGGCAGGAGTTGGAACGAGTCAGAGGAAGGGAGGGCTGAGAGCACAGAGGAGGCAAAGGTAGATGGGGAGAGGGAACGGAGGTTACGGCGGACAAGTGCAGGATGCGAAGAGATTAGTTTGTTATGTTTGGAAAGGGGTAGAGAGAATGAAATGAAGAAGTGATCGGAGGTGTGGAGCGGGTTTACAGAGAGGTTAGAAGTAGCGCAGTTCCTTGAGAATATGAGATCAAGGACATTGCCAGCTTTATGAGTCGGTGGGGACGGAGACAGTGAGAAAGCAAAGGTGGATAACAGAGATGTTAGTTAGATGTCTTCCCCGTCTGGAGGTTGAAGTCTCCGAGAAGTACAGCGGGAGGGCCAGTTTCAGGGATGTGTGTGAGGAGATGATCTAACTCCTCCAAGAAGTCCCCCAAGGCGCCTGGTGGACGGTAGAGAACAACAATGGTTAATTGTATAGGATGGGTTACTGTGACGGCATGGAATTCAAAGGTGGAAGGAGTGAAGTTAGGTAGCTTGAAGAGGGAAAAGCTCCATTTGGGAGAGAGCAGGAGACCAGTGCCACCTCCTCTGCCAGTGGGTCTGGGTGTATGGGAGAAGGAATATGCTGTGGAGAGAGCTGCTGGGGTGGATGTGTTGAATGGAGTAATCCAGGTCTCAGTGAGAGCAAGGAAATCCAGGGTCTGCAGGGAGGCGTAGCCAGAGATGAAGTCAGCCTTAGGAACAGCTGACTGGCAGTTCCACAGGCCGCCTGAAACTAGATGCTGGATCTCAGTGGAGCACGTGGGATAGACGAGAGCAGGCCGGTTATAGCGATTAGGAGATACACGGGGCCAGTGATAATCAGACCCTAATAACTACTGTGGCATCTGTGTCAGCAGCTGTCTGGGGAAATTATTCTGTAGCATTCTAAATAAAAGAATACAAGATTTCCTTAACCAACAATCCATCTTGAGTAAAAATCAAATTGGCTTCCTTCCAAAACACCGCACCACCGACCATGTATATACCCTTCACACTTTAACAAACATGTACACCAAACACAAAATGGTAAGATATTCACTTGTTTCATTGATTTCAAAAAAGCTTTCGACTCTATTTGGCACGAAGGGCTCTATTATAGACTTCTACATTGTGTTATAGGGGGCAAAATGTACGATCTGGTTAAATCAATGTATTTAGGGAATAAGTGTGCTGTTAAAATTGGAGACAAACAAACTGAATTCTTCACCCAGAGAAGAGGCGTTCGTCAGGGTTGCAATTTAAGTCCCACTTTATTTAATATATATATAAATGAACTTGCTGTTCAGTTGGATCACTGTGCTGCTCCTGGCCTCTCCCTCCTAGATAGAGAAGTGAAGTGTCTGCTTTATGCTGATGACCTTGTTCTGCTGTCTCCTACTGAACAAGGACTACAACAACAGCTGGACATAGTAGACCAGTACTGTAAGAACTGGGCCCTGGAAGTCAATATGAAAAAAACTAATATCATGGTTTTCCAAAAACGCCCCAGATGTCAGGAGAACAAATACCATTTTACCATAAACAATCATATCATCGAACATAGTATGAGTTATAGCTACCTCGGTTTAACCATAACAGCATCGGGAAGTTTCAACATGGCAGTGAATGCACTCAAAGAAAAACACACACACACACACACACACACACACACACACACACACACACACACACACACACACACACACACACACACACACACACACACACACACACACACACACACACACACACACACACACACACCACACACACACACACACACACACACACACACACACACACACACACACACACACACACACACACACACACACACACACACACACACACACACACACACACACACACACACACACAGATAACATGTAAACTCCAAGATTTTGAATCACTGTCTGACCAGAATAAAATGCAACATGTACTTGGAGAAAATAGTGCCAGCAGCATAGAAGCAGCGAAATATGTGAGCGCATGTCACAGCCTAAGAGACAACAACAACACATAACAGCTGTTCCTCTCAGCTCACTCCGATTGCTCCTCTACTTCATGTGTCTTTCTTTTCTTCCTTTCTTTCTTTTTACATTTGATACTTGAGGTTTTGTAATATATTGTTGTAAATTGTTTAATGAATGAATTGTATTTTTATGTTTTTCTTGACGCTTTGGCAATATTGTTCACCTGACATTCATGCCAATAAAGCATATTGA